>NW_010429011.1:0-4173 GCF_000710305.1 Buceros rhinoceros silvestris | reverse complement strand
AGATACAACACAGCTAGCCCGAAAACAACAGGGGTGGGGATGCATGGGAGGGGGGCTTAAAATGTTTGTATTTAAAGAGTGCTTGCAAGGTCTTCGGCACAATATGTGCTGCTCTCCTTAAAGGGGCACTGAGTGCCAATAACCATTAGTCATCCAGTAGGGACTTTTCATTACAGATCTATCTTTAGGGGGAGTTTCCCGAAGTCTCCGAAGGGAACATAGCTGCGGATTTCAAACCCGGTCCAGTTCCAGTCACACACTGCCTGGGTACCTGCTGCAATAGAAGGGAGAGATACTTACCAGAGTTTCGGGAGTGCGCGGATAGCCCAAAGGTCTCTGCAGTGCTCCTCTCCTCTGCGGAATACTCTCTTGCATCCAAGGCAGTTCCCAGTCTATATTTGATGTTAACATTTATGCTATCTCAAACACGAGGCTCTCCCATAGACATTTTTTCCAGGGTTTTCAAGCAAATTTCTCGGTGCCACAATGTTATGATGGAAGGATGCTGAAATGACAGGCCTCGTAGACGCTTGTCTTAATCATCGGCTTCTTAATTTAGTTTTAGTGCTGTGGTTTTGTGTGTGCGCGCGTGTGTGTCTGCGCGTGTGTGCGCGCAAGAGAAGCCTCTGACAACCTGCAGCTTCCTAATGACTGACGAGGCAGGGCTGCTGCAGCAAAGTAACACTTTCCTGGTGTGAAGACCTCTTACTGGGAAGTTTAGTTCACTACTGCTCTCGCAATCCTAATCGTATAACCTGTAACCAAAACCCACAGAAGAAGGGTACAGCATGCTAAACAGACTAACTTCTAATCACTGAACGTTACAACCACTACCAGCTGTTGAGGAGTAACTGGAAGCTGGCTGGAGACGGGCACCTAAACTTCAACGTACAAACACGGATAGAAGGGTGGACCGTTGAATACTTCTTCCTCTCCCTCTTTGCCTCCATTCATCCATCCATCCACCTTCAGCCCCATTCACCCCTCTTCAAAATGTTTGACTACCTCTCTCTCTTTGTTAGCGCACTGCTCCGTCCCCATTCGCCGTGCCTTAGCAGCAGGGTATCAGTGTCTGCTGAGCAGCCCTTACCTTAATTGCCCAGGTAGCCTGGAATAAATAAGGCAAGCTTAGAGTCAAGGGGGAATAGAATTATATATGCATACATCCAGGCATTTACTGTACCGAGTGTGATATTACTGATTGTTAAAGCAAAGTGTCCCGACTAATTTCATGGAAGCATGATGCCATCGAAGAGTGGTTATTAAATACCCTTTCTTCATGGCTGAAAAAACCCTCATTCATTTCTTAAGCTGTCAGTACATTTTAGCAGCTTAACCCCTTGAAAGAGCCTGAGAGTACAGAGTCACTATACCCGTGTGAAGGGAGACTGAAGGCTGGAGCTCGGGGGTGGCAGGGTGTACGCTCTATCCACTGAGATTACAGTGGAGAGGGTCCTGTTTTCATCCGGCTTTTAATAAAAAAAATAAATAAATAAAATAAAATATGAGGGAGGAAAATGTACGGTCGAAACACTATCCCTACGAGTTACACCCAAGAACTGCACGGAGATGGCTGCTGAATGGCACTTCAGCCAGGAGGGTTCAGCTCAGCTTCCCCCCTCTCCTGACCCCGGAGTTGAACACTCAGCCCATCCCCGCCACTCAGTGCGTCAGGGCCAGGGCGCAGGTGAGGGAGCCGGGTCCCCCCTGCACACCCACCCGTGTTCTGCAGCGCTGGGGCCGTGCACTTCCATTGTACACACAGGGTTCTTCTCCAGACACCCCACGAATACTTCTCTGTTAGAAAAGGCTACCGTAATGGTCTTTTTTACAAGAATCGAGTTTAGACATAGCTGTGGGGCCAACCCATCCACTCGTGCTCCAGTTCACAAAGCTACCGCTGAAGTGAATGAAGTCGTGGCCAGGGCAGAGCTCGGGGAGGAACTGGCATTAGAAGAAGATTCCCGCACTTCCAAAGTAAGTATCTCCAGTTTATAAATGGAGAATTTTCCACTTAAGAAAAAGAAAAAAAAAAAAGAGAGGGACTTGAAAGTTAAGGTCCAGCAGAAATAATAATTGATGTGACTTTTCTTTTACGTATCCTTTTCTGTCCTGTAAACAGTGAATTAATCTTCATGGGCTTAGAAAGATATGTACTACATATTGTACGCAACATTTCCTTTTTTGGTAGAACTGTATATCCACGGCATTAAAAAAAAATAATATAAATCCCAAGTTTGTGCACAGAGCTTTATCCTGCCCCCGTGACAAATGACTAGATGTGAAATCTAGATCATCAAACGTTTTAAAAACATGCTCCTTGCGGTGTCAGCCCTTTGCTCAGACATGCAAAAAGATAAAATGTTTATTTTCCTCCCCGCTACGTTTTCATCCCTGTTCACAACGCAAAGTAAACTCAGCTTTGACCTAAGAAACACCTCAACGCATTAAAATTTCAACAGGCAATGTCAGTGTTACATTAAATGAGAACTCCTCCGGTTCGCTGCAGAGCTGGGATTTGAATAAAACGTTCAATGTTAACAAACAATACACACGTTTGGCACTTTGTGTATTAAATGGATCAAAGAGATTTGATAAGGCACAATACACCATTTGTACAGACCTGATTGAGTTAATATAATATCAGCAAATTTTACAGCGAAATGAATCTGTTTCTTTTCTTTGTGTTTAAAACCAGCACAGATTACAAATTTTAATGATCTGAAAATGTTTGGTATACAAAATCATGCTTATTTCAGTATTAGCAAAAACACAAGAAATTTTTCAACACAAACACCCAGCTGTGTCTATTTTAAAAGCAGTTCAATGACAGCTTGCACTTATGAGCATGCAATCAGCTAATTTCGCTTTTTTTTTCTTCTGTGTTAATCAACACTTTCCTTCCTGCATATCAGAGTACAAATAGTATAGTTACTCCACATCAGTAAATGTTTACGTAACCTGTCCTTTCTCAAGAATCCGGTTACACCGAATCATTACATGCTAGACCGAGTAGGAAAACGCACTGGGCCCAGCCACTCTAATGGGATCCTAGTGCACCATAATGACACATATTAGTTAATGATCGTCATAATCATAATAATATGCAGGAATCTTACCTTTTATCTTACCCCTTGCCATGGAGGAATCAAGTCATATTCTCCACATCGCACTCTTCCTCCAGAATTCCCATACATTGACTCCAGTGTTGAGCAATGAAATAATTACAAAATGACATGAGGGTTTGGGGTTTTTTTACCACATAAAAAAAAAGAGTAAAAATTAAACGTGTTTGATCATTGACTTTTATCTATTTTTTGTCAGTAGCAACCTGTTATGAAATTGGATAAATAAATACAATTGTGGTAAGGTCATTCGAGGTTAATCCAATGCACAGAGTTCATGCCATTCCCCATCGCAATTGTTTATTACCGGTCCATTGTAATTGCTCACGTTATTTAATCTCTCTTCCTCACACTCGCTCTCCCTCCCTCACACGCACACACAGATATAAACCGCACATCTTCACACAACCATGTTTGCTGCACCGAGCTCTAACCTGCATTTCCCCGAGATAAATTGTTTTCGCTGGGGTTGAGCTGCACGTATTATTTCTACGGAACGCTCTCTCCCTGCAGCACAAAGGTAAACTTTAGGCGGCTGAACGCGGCGCTGTGCGTTGCCTTTGCCCACCGCTTCGCTATGGAACGGGAGCAGCGCGCTCTGTCCCTTTCTACCTCCCGAGGAAGAAAGCTGCGCGATGTATTTCGCTTTGTTTCAGGGTTGGTTTTCCCCCCCGCCCCGTGCTAACAGTAAGAACCGATGTGCTGTGTGGACGATTAACGCTCAGTTCCTCGGTCCCGGGAAACTGCAGCCGTCAGCCTGGGTCTCTACCACCGCATGTGTTAGAGGACGTCAGGCAGAAAGCGGCGGTACCGGACCGTTTCATCTGCCCCGGGAGCACCCGAGCCCGCTGCCCCCCGCCCTCTCCCCTCCCCCAGCAAGACTAAACCCCGCGGAACCGAAACCCCGTGGCCAGGCACGGCGGGCCGAGCCAGGGACCGGCAGGAAATCGCAATATATATTTCATGGGCTATTAATATTGTTATTTATTCTTTTACACCTGACACGCGGCCTGCGCTTTTTCTGGCTGAAACCACCCGGCAGCGCAAA
>NW_010429010.1:827-3673 GCF_000710305.1 Buceros rhinoceros silvestris | reverse complement strand
GTTGTTTTTTTTATCCCCCTCTTTTGTTTCGTGTTTTCTTCCCCTTTTTATTATTATTATTTTTTAATATAAATACCCCTGGCGTCGTGTGCGCGCTTATCAGCGACAAGGGATCTGCGGAGCAGGGGGGTGAGGGCAGGGAGAGGGTCGGGGCTGGGGGGGCGAGTGAACTCTTCATTTATTTAATGCTTTCACAAAATCTGTCACTGACCCTTAAAATCTTCTATTAATTGACTCCAAAAAGTCAAAGGCGTTTGAAGCACTGACTTATCTCCCACTGTACATAACCAAACAGGAACGCACTAACAATAAGAGGTGCAAATTCATGATAAATTCCACCTTTCAAGTTATAAACAGGAGCATGATTCATACTCTTCCTGGCTTTGAAAACCGTCTGTCTTTTTTTTTTTTTTTTTTTAAACTGTGTAAAAAAAATCCAAAACAAAAAACAAGAGAAAAAAAAAGAAAAATACCTAAAAGCAAAAATATAACAACAACAACAAAAATCAAACAAATGTATGAATAAAAATTAAGAGAAGTGATTTTTTCTTTCCGAAAGAAAAGTGTGTAAGTAACTCGCGTATCGGTTCTTCAACAGTTGTTTCCTGGATGGGTTGTTAACGACAACCCCCTTAGTCAATATTAAGGGAAGCTGTGTGTTTAAAATATTATTGTGATGTCTGAGAGCCAGTCGGTGGCTTTTTTTTTTTTTTTTTTGCATTTTCCTTAGAATTCTGCTTTTTTTGGGGGGGGGGGTTATTTTTTTTTATTTTGTGTGGGGGTTTGTTTGGGGCGCTGCGGTGTTTTTTTTTTTTTTTTTTGCATGTTCCATAGTAGTCTGCTTTTTTTTTGGGGGGGTGGGTTATTTTTTTTTAATTTCGGTGGGGTTTTGTTGTTTATTTTTAAGGCTCGTTTCAAATCCCAGGGAAAAAAATTCATAATAATAAAAACAAAAATAAGACCCTCGTCCCTCTACCTTAAACATCCTCCCTGTAGCAACAACAATAAGAAGTGTAGTTGGAAAGAAAAAAAAGTGAATTTATTTTATGTAAAAACCTCCGTAGCTTGACCGTAGGTTTATCACAGCTTTCCCTCTTTAATTGTATATGCAATAACAAGGTTTAAACATACTGAGAAGAAAAGAGCGGACACTATTATTAAAACAAAGTATTTATGTAATTATTTGATAACTCTTGTAAATACGTGGAATATGAATACTCGAAATTAAACTTTAATTTATTGACATTGTACATATCTCTGTAAATACGACTGCAGCTGTCTTTTTTTTTCTTCTGTTTTTATTTTTAGTCGTTTTCATTTCAAGTTCGTAATTCCTTTAAACACACACCCCGATCCAGTGGAGAAATAGCTCCATTTCTGAGGGCTCACCTTTTAAATCGGAGTTCGCCCCAGAAAACCCGAGCTCCTCCTTTTGTAAAGAAGCCGAATGCAAAAGGCAAAGCAGAAACACAATTAATCGAAGACCTTTAAAACGTAAATAAAAGAGAGAAAAGGAAAAAGCAACGTGCCTCCTTGATTTCTCCAGTGTTCAAAGCGCTACTTTCCATATAAAAAGTCAACAACAAAGAAATAATGTACATTAATACACGACAACAGGCTTCTCCAGTGGCTTGAGAGAAAACAAAACAAAATTCTAGGATTTTCTTTACTTTGTATTATTTTCCCCCCTATTTCCTTGGTGTGTCAAAAAAAAAAAAAAACCCAAAACCCCAAAACCAACCAAAACCCAACCAATCCCTCGATGGAGTTTTACTACTGTGCTTATTGTTGTCTTTGTTTGAGTGAGTGCATATTTTCTTGGCTTGAAAGTCAGGTGCTCAGAGCTGGTTCAAAGAAAAAAAATTATGAAGGTATATTTTGTGTTATATAAATGTTGAGAAGTTCTTGCTTATTTTTTTTCTGTATTTTTTTCTCTTCCCTTTTAACAGTCACTGAAGTTTCAATAAATTTTTATTGAAATGTCTTGGGCGTCCTGTGAAATGCCTTCACCCCAACCCTCCCGAAAGTGCCTGGGAGGATGGAGGGGTTGAAAGATATATAACCCGCTTCTGCCTTCCTCCTCCACCCCCCAGCCCCTTCCCAGTATCAAGCTATTTCTCCTGAAGGAACCAGAGAGGACGGTGTCGTTTGAATCGGTGCGGGGGAAGTCCGAGGTTTAAGCAAGTTGTTTAATGTACCTTTTCCGTCCTCATGGCTCTCGCTTTTAAAGTCGATCCAGAGGCTACTAAGTCACCTCTCTGAATGGAACAATATTAAATGGCGTTTGAAAAGTTAATGAGAAAGGCTCAGCTATGCTTTTATCTGTCATAAATTAATAACGCAAAAGTGAAGAATTAGAGAATAGATCGGTTAAATTTTAATGCAGAGCCCTCCTCCGAAGTTTCCAGGTAAAGTGCTCAGGAGTTGATGGTGTTGCTGGGCTCGTTTTCCCTCCCGTCCGGGCAGAGGAATTGGCTTTTCCAGTTAGGTATCACCTGGAAATACATGGTGGGGGTTTTTTTTCCTCCCTTGCAATCGCCCCTTCTCGCCCCTGGGCTGATGATATGTTGAGATTCAGCTAGAAAACGGCTGAGAGGGGGACAGGCACCCAGGCTGCAGGCTGGACCAGTGGCCTGGGAGGTTGCCGAGAAGAAAAATGAGGAGAACTGGCAGCCCCTGCCTGTTCTTCTGCCAGTCCATGAGCACATCCTTTAGCAGAACGTATATATTTCTCCTCCTTAATGAGATTTTTTTTTTCCGCCTCCCGTCAACAGTTAGTGGCCCGTATATTGGAAAGTGATTCATCCTCCGCCAGTAATAAATATTGTAAAGATGTGCTTCCAGCC
>NW_010429010.1:446-702 GCF_000710305.1 Buceros rhinoceros silvestris | reverse complement strand
TATCCTGTGTTCTCCCCTGCCTGCCCCTCGGCCCATGGCTCCTGCGCTGGCCAGATAAAGAGGTTCAGTGGGTGAAAGGGGCGATATAATATTTTTTCCCCCCGATTTTTTAACACAAGTCCCCAGCAGACCCACCCCAACCCCCCAGCCATGAGCATCAAATTCTGCTCAAATCTCCCTCATGAAGGGTACGGGACCCTTCCCATTTCAGTTCGTGGGGTAGTGCGCGGGCGTGTTAAATCTGCGGGGAAAGGTT
>NW_010429010.1:0-249 GCF_000710305.1 Buceros rhinoceros silvestris | reverse complement strand
CCCTCTTCCCCCACCCTCGGATGGCCCAAGGTGATGGTTGCTGGGAATGTCACTTTAGCTGATGCTCCTCTGAGCTGGACTGAGCGGAGCTGGGGGGCTTTTAAGGATAGAGGTGGCGTCGGGTCTGGCAAAAGGAATTAAAAAAAAAATCCACACCAAGAACCAGACAGTGTCTGCAGCCCCACAGCCTGTTTCCACCCGCATCCCCACGCGGGTGGGAGCTGGGGCCACGCCGGGATGAGGGGAGCC
>NW_010429009.1:2468-2682 GCF_000710305.1 Buceros rhinoceros silvestris | reverse complement strand
CTCAGGCAGCGGCGAACACAGCACTGAAGACTGGTGAACCTCTGGGCTCTGCTCGCTGTTCCTGGACCCCAAACGCCACCCAGCAAAGTGCCTGCAGCCGCAGCAGCATCCTGTTGGGAGTTTGGCCAAGGAAGCCCCTGGAAAGGGCTGGGCAGTGCCTGGAGCCGGGCGTTGGCAAGGGAGACAAGAGCTTGAGGAAAGCGCTGCCTTGGAG
>NW_010429009.1:2034-2297 GCF_000710305.1 Buceros rhinoceros silvestris | reverse complement strand
CACCCAAGGGCTGGTGTCTCAGGTGGACACCGAGGTCCTGTCCTCTTCTCCAAGCTAGGAGACATGCCCCTGCCTCCCCATTGCTGTGGTGCAAAGGGAAACTGAGGCAGGAAGCGCTTCAGGAGACCCAGCAAACCCCACCCTCCCCAGAAAACGCCGCATTACCTCTGCATTCGGCATCCGACACGGCCGTGCACTCCTTCACCAGCACCTCGTTGTCCTCGCAGGTGGTGCAGGGCAGGCAGGGGACCACGAAGTTGGCT
>NW_010429009.1:831-1792 GCF_000710305.1 Buceros rhinoceros silvestris | reverse complement strand
TGCGCCCTGCCCCTGGGCTCGCCCGGGTAGTAGCCGTAGGCGCAGCGGCACACGGCATCGTCCGACTCCACACAGGGCGCCGACATGCTCTGCAGCCCCACGCACTGCGTGCAGGGCTTGCACGGCTCCGTGGCGCTCACCGTGTCCGAGTAGGTGACACCTGGCAGGGGACGGAGGGGGAAGTGAGCATTGGGAGGAAGGTCCCATCGTGTCCCCGTGGCTGCTTTGCTCGCCAGCGCTGGCTTCATCCCATCACCCAGTGGTGCCGGGCCAGGGAGATGGGCTTGAGCTGGGACCAGCTCCCCTTGCACCATTGTCCTCCTCCTCCAGACCAGAGAGAGAGGTGTGTCCCCACCCCTGCAGCCACCCAACACCACCGAGCATCCCCCCAGCCCACCGGCTCCATGTCCCATGAACAGCTACACCCTTTCTGCAGCAACTCCCAGCGCCAGGGGGGTGTTTCGAGCTCCTGCAGCCTGGCCAGGGCTGGGTGCTGCCCCAACGTGCCCATCCCAGCGCTCGGTGCCTGTGTCCCTGGGGAAGCATCGCTGTCCTTGGCCATAGCGCCACCCTCCTTTCTGACCTCCGGATGGTCCCCGCGGGCATCGCTGCTCCCCAGCATCCCAAATGCTTTCTCCTCCACATCCTGCCCAGGGGTCCCTGGAGGCATCACTGCCCTGTGCCCCCCTCCACAGCCACGTGTCCCTGACACGAGGTGTGATGTGAACAGGAGGTTACAACACTAATTGCTGACTCTCCTCTGACCCTGGGGCTTCTTGCTCTCCGGTTTCGTCCTGCAGGACTGACTCTGCTGAGGAAATCAATTCTCCTCCCGCAGCCCGGCAAGTCACCCCCACGTCCCCTCCCTTCCCACTCCCGAAGGTGTTTGAAGATATTTTTAGCCCAGGAAGATGGGTCAGCTCTCGTCCTGGAGGGCACAGCTGCTGTCCCGGCGCTGGCT
>NW_010429009.1:0-233 GCF_000710305.1 Buceros rhinoceros silvestris | reverse complement strand
GCCCCATCACAAAACCCCGGGCGCAGCCACAGCCGTGACATTTCCACACCCCCAATGCCTCCCCCTGCCCCGTGCCTGCGTCTGGGCATCCCGCTCCTCTCTCGGGACCGGCCCTGTGCCCTCCCTGGAGCTGCAGGTCCCTGGGGATGGACCTGCTCCGCTGCTGCCGCCCCCGAGCCACCACCTTGGCTCTGCCCTGGGCTTGCCCCACTGCCCAGCCGAGCGAGCAGAGC
>NW_010429008.1:23645-35952 GCF_000710305.1 Buceros rhinoceros silvestris | reverse complement strand
CCCGGTGCGGGGGTGCCCCGCGCTGAGCGTGCGGGAGGTGCCTCTGCCCGCTGCCGTACCCCGAGACCACCTTCTTTGCTGCGTGTTTTTTAAACCAATGCAATGTTCATTTATTTTTGTACTTACAAAAAGAGCCATCCCGTTGTATCCCTCCCCCTCCCCCCAAAATGCCTTTTACAAACATTTAAAAATTAAAAACCAGATGATGACGTTAATTTGGTAGAATTATTTTGAAACATAGCTTTTGTAGTTAGAGTTAAATTTCCTACAAGATGACTTTGTAGAGATAGCCTGATTATTGGCCAAATAAAATTCCATATTACAAGTTAGCAAATTCTAGTACAAAAATAGTCCATGTGTTAGAACAGCCTCTTATTATATTCACAGGAAAGAGTCTATTGGCTGCATAATACCTTAATATTTATGAAATTTCTTTTTCTGTGGCTCATTCATCTAATTTAATATAGTGTTGAGCCTCAATAAATCCTCAGGCGAAAAACCCTAAACAGGGTTAAATATACTGTTCAGTGTACTCTGAAGCTCTGTGCTTTTCACAGGATATCCAAGAAACCCCACAAACAGTTCTCAGCTAGTTTTGATATTAAAGTGAGATCCAGATCTAAAAGGATCCCCCTGAAGTACATATCCACGACTTTCCATAGAAACAGAGGCCACAGCTTTGATGGTTAGGTTTCACTTGGGAAACGGTCTAGCTCATCCACTCCTCCTGTTCATGAACCCACTTGTGAGCTTCTTTAAACACGACAGCAGGTCACTCCTGAAGCACCGGGGACCCTTACGGCACCGCCCTCCTCAGGAGTGTCCCCGCCGACTGGGCTCTCGCTCCTCTTCTGTCTCTGGTTGACGCTGTTCAGCAGTTTCTCTGGACCAGGCCCCTCAGGGAAAATCTGGGGAAATGCTACTTGTCTCTCAAGATGTCGAGCTGCTCTTGATATTCTGTGAAAAGCCTCTGGAAGCGGAGGTTCTGTCCAATTACAGGAAGAAGCTCTCTCAATAGTTCTCTCTTTCGTAAACCCTGCACAAAAACCACAAAAGCATCCTCAGAAAGTGTTACCTGCTGTCATTAACGTGTCAGCGCTGCTCAGCACGCGCGTCCTTGTCCTGCTGGGAGAGGACTGTGCACTGTGTGTTCTTACTCTGCTGACACAACCCCCAGAACAAAACGTCTCCACGTGTCGGTATGTGCGTGGAGCTGGGGCAGCCTCTGCAGTCAGGCTCAGGCGTGCTCTGAGAGGGGAAGCCAGTGCATTGGCACGACGCTGTTTCAAAGCCGCTGTCTGAAGAACAGGGAGGCCTGAACCTTGGCTCCGCTGCCTGACACTCGGCACCAGAGCTGGGAGTGTGGTACACGAGCATCTGTCTGTGCTGTCACGTGAAACACATGCAAGTGCCACGGGAAGAAACCTGCTTACGAGATGGGAGCAGAGTATGGAAAGGGTTCCAAGGTCAGCAAAAATAACGTGTGATTGCTTTTTGGCCACTCAGTTTCATCATGCTTCAAGTTCTATTGTCTATCCGTGTTCTGTAATTTTCCTGGGAAACTCTTCCTTGCTCTTTGTTAAACTATTTTCAGGACTTACCATAACTGTTGATTCCCACTGACTTCCAGCTGAGTAATGGACTGGACCCAGTAAATCCTTGCATAATTCTCGCAAACGATATTCAAACCCTGAATATTATAAAAAAAAAAAAACAGAACCACATTCATAAGCATTTCACTATATATAACCACTCCACAATGTAACTGACAACGTGAGGAAGGAGTTACAAGTATCTAGCATAAAATAAAGCTGAAAACATTGATTTCTAAAAAAGTATATTATTCTTCTAACAGCAAATCTTTGGAAAGATTAGATGATTTGTAAAGGATTTATTTTCAGCTTCTGAAGGGCTTTATTTTAAGTTCTCCAAACCAAAACCACTACTAAAGATGATCTACAATAGGGAGAAAAACTGAACTCTACTCTGGTTTGTTTCAAGAGCCGCCCTGATCTCACCCTCGCTCTCCTCTCCCACATAAACATACCAGCTTTAAAAAAACAAAACCAAACCACTAGAAAACTGACAGACTAGAAAACAGCCAGAGAACAAATACAAGGGAGATATGACAAGAGTTAGAAAGCCACAAGATGAAACCAGCGAAGGGGTTGCATTTAATGGCAATATATGAATTTGGAAAAGCGGAATCCGAAACATTACAATATTACTAAACCAGAAGAGATCTCTCAAACTCTCAGCAAAAGAGCTTATAACAAAATTTAAATGGATCCAATTAATATGCACAAGAGTTTAAAAAAGTAAAAGAAAACCTTTGATAAAACCACAGTTTCCAGGCCAGCTTTATTCACCAAAAGAAATCAGAGCGGGAAAGCCATCCGTTCACGAGTAACCCGCCAGCCAAGCTGTAATAGACCGAGTATTTTCATGGATTACAATTCATTAAACGCCGAGGCCATCAGAGGAGTAAAGGGTTAATAATATGATGTGCTGTTTCTGCAGCAGGCCTAGAAAGCTAGTGAGCCAGGGATACGTGCTGTGGCAGGGCCGAGCGGGCAGGGACATCCAGCGCATGCACACAGGCACACATGGCAGCGACACGTGCTAGTGCAGGACGACTCCTGCAGACACAACAACTAGCGAAGAGGTGTCATAGTGTAACTGCCTCTTTAATGCACGACCCAAGATGAACGTTCTAACCGGGGAAGGGCAGAGAGAATCACATACAGTTCATCAAGCTCTCTTGTTAAATCAGGTAGGGTCAAAAGCCGAGAATCAATGAGCTCAGTTTTAATTCTGCCCCCACCTATGAGGTGGTCTAACACAACCCGTTTCACTGCCCTCTGTAAAATGATTATGCATGGTGAGCAAAAAGGCTGAATTAATACAATGGAACTGCTAAATGTGGAATGCAGACGAGCAGAGTTACACCAGAGATCTTCAGAACCCAGCAGCGCCAAGTCAGCTGGTTAACCTTACTTATCCTAACAGCAGAGAGGTGCCGCCTATTCAAACACAAAACACACACTAGAACCTTTCCTGTGGCTTGCTTTCCTCACAGAGTTCCACCCGTGGAGCTCACCAGTACAGGCCGTTGGAATTCTAGAATGTTGGAGGAGTGTAAAGTGCCCGTGACACGAGCAGTGTTACGTGCTCTGGCAAAACGCGTCAGACTGCGCAGCTCTCCCATTTCACGCCAGGCAGCGGCTGTCGGCTGGCTGGAGACGGCTACTTACAAGGTGCTGCCGGTTCCTCTGAAACGCCTGTAGCTGCTGCCTGATAGTACATACGATTTGCCTGGCAGACTTTGGGTTGTTTTACAGAGCAATTCCTATCACTGAGGTCTGCAGACAGCACTGTTTCCCCAGACCACAATCTGCTCACAGTCAGAGTGTCAGAACAGGATTCCTGAGCACTACAGGAAGCAAAGGCACTTCACCAGTTTGGTTTTAAGTAAACACCGAGTCCAGAAGCCAAGTGCTAAAAGGGAATGTTAAGTGCAATCATACATATACATGACACGAATAGAGCATTTCTTAAAGGTCCATTGGAGCTGCAAAGAAGCCCCACAGCTTGGCAGGACTCACCTTCATTAACTAGGTACCGTGCATAGATAAGGAGCCAGTGGCGATATTCGTGACTGGACTGTAAGGTAAGTGCTGCTGCTATCTGGTTCTCCAGGTACGCGAGCGTCGTTTCTTGTTGCACTAAATGAGGCATGGAGAACAATCTTGCAGCTTGCCTTCCTGAACTACAAAACCAACAAAATCAACGTGCCAGCCATGAAATCAGATGCTAGCTTAAGGAATAGATGTTTCCGTGGTACAAGCTATTCTACACGTATCTTTCAGAGGCGCCCAGTGCTTCCACTGTTCAAACTTGACGACAAAGGCAGCACCTCATAGCAAACCGCCTTTCCCCCCACGGGACCACTCACAAGTATCACAGTTCGCAGAGGGGCTCTGCCTCCTGTCCTTTTTCTCTCTCTTTAAAAACACATGCTCTTCAGCAAGGCCTCTAACTGTTACAGGAGATTAAGACGACTGCCTTTACCTTTCTTTGCCCCTCACAGGGGAAAGTCACAGAACACACACAAGATATAAAGTTAGCCTAAAGCATTTAAAGGATTTCTTGCATATCAATGCATTGTCATACAAGGGCTAATTTGAAAAAAGTAACCAATTATTTCCTTTTGAAAATAATGGTGATTTTTCAGTCTGATATTTATTCTCTCACAAAAAGAGAGTGTTGTTTGTTTGGATTTCAAATACTTTTCCCAATTAATTCCCCTCCTCCTCCCAAAGATCAGCAATAAATCATACAACTCTGTACCATTTCTCTCACCAAAAAAATTAAACTCAGATGTGAAGGACAGAAATAGCACAGAAATCTGCCTGGGAAATCTAATGCAAATCCAGGTGAGGATGGGCTATTAAATTCCCTACAGGAGTCTGCTCTGGCTCACACAATTCCCTGGTGATATTTTTAGATGGTAAAAATACGCATTAGATGACTAATCACCCAGCTTTCTCAAAGACAGATCCCTTGAGGTCAAATGAACTACGCAAAATTTTTAGGCTTACTCCAGAAAGCTGGTAAACTAGAAATTAAAATGTAAAATGTAAAAAATTCAGGTTAGCTAATCAACCTTCAGGTACTTTCCAACCTGGTATTCTATGATAAATATTACGTGTACAGAACCATCAAATACTTTATCCATCCAATAAAAAGCAGCCTTGAATGATTCAGTTCAGAGCATGCTTTCCTGCCCCCATACAATCTCAAAATAACATGAAGACACAAACTATAAATTTGTAAAGGTTTAAAAAACTAAAACCACTGTTCAGAGCTACTGATTGTTTCAGAGCCATTTAGCATCTTTAGAATTAACTCACTGATTCAAGCACATTAATAAAATAATAGAAAAAAAGCCCCAACATGCTGATCAAAGGAAGGAAGTGCGTGCGTACTTCGACGTTCGTCCCTGTATTACAGCTAAGGGCCCAGAACACAGCATGGCTTCTTGGGATGGTAAACTATTCCTGAAGTCTGCACATTGTGCTAGAGAGTCCTGTTTGTCAGAAACAAGATTCCTGAAAAAAAGCAAACAAAAAACAAGTTTTAGGAGAGTAGGCTGTGATATTAAGGGACCCAGCTCCGTTCTGCCACAAATCCCAACTTGTATTTTCACAGATAACCAAAAAACCATCACCAAGGTGCTCAGGAATTCCAAAGACCCCAAGTGTTTTCCCCTCCGTGTCCAAATTCCGCTTATGCTGCCACAGGGATGTCCTTCCCACTCCAAAAGTTCACAACAGTAATGGTATAACACAATTTAGCATTAGTTTTGAAGGAGACAAACTTTCTACTTGCCATTTTACATCTAAGAAGCAGCCATGCCCCACGGTGAAGACTGGAGGGAACGCAAGTAACGACTTTCTCGTTAAGAACTTGATTTTACCTCATGCCAGGTCCCCCCCCAGACAAGCCATCACAGACCCCGCCTGTTGACAATCTGTCCCACACATTACAGTGTTCCTTCGCACGGAGGGAGCTGGCAGTTCCGCACCTGATCAGGGGCTTCACTTCCACTGCTTTGAGATGCCAAGGGAATCAGTAGCTCAAACCAATGCTAAGTTTAGACCTCCACAGAGCTCAAAGGTAAAATGGCACAAATATTTTAAAAACCCTTTACTGCTTTATCATGTTTAAATTTGTGTGATGACTTCGTATTTAATTTTCGTATTTCCAAAGCTGTGGTAATTCAGAACTGGGGCTGAGAGCCTGTTCCCTGCTCCTCAGTGACTGTGAAATTCCTGCATAATTTCTCACTTTATCTAAAGAACAAGTAAGGAGTTTTGTTTTCCCAAAAGATTCACATCAAGTAGTTGAGTAATAACAATTATGCTAAGGAGGAGTTCAGACCATGAGCCCTTCCATCAAGCATGCTCATTACAGTAAGTACAACAATTACATTAAAGACTGCAGCATATTTTTTCTCTTAGAAAAACAGTGAAGAATCTGTTTTGGAACAACACTGTAAATAATTTAATCGTGGAAATTTTTGCATGGGAAATGATGTCGTGACAGAGAAAGAGAATCCATAGGGAAAGCCTGAGAGCCAGGAAGGCACAGACACGGAGCGTTCAGGACATCAGTAATGACTTCCATGTGAATTCTCTGAGGTATAACGTTTTCTTCCCTCCTCCTCTACCCGACTTACTATCTTCACTAAACGCTTACATCTTGGACACAAAGTCCTGCCTTCAAACTTGTCATCAGATTCAAAAAACGATTCAGGAGTGATAGGGACTGACAGAGGCACATGCATGTTCAGGATTGGAGTGCCTAGGTCTTATTTGCGCTGGAAACTGAGCAAGATAATTTTAACATGTCTAAACTCCCAAGAAAAATCTGAAAATTGTTTTGATATATTCTCCAGAACTACATTCTTTTACATAAAAAGGGAATTGTGAGATAAGCTATTATCTTTAATCACTGCCAAGTGCTTGACATATTCAGCTGATAGACACCTATATGTATTTTCACTGGTGTACAAGTTACAAATAAGAATATGCACTGTCTAGGGAATAGGGATAAAGTAAGTTCATTTTAAAATTTATTTGAAACATCAAAAATCATAAAAACATGAGTAAAGCAAAATCTAGACATCTAACAGTGAATCAAAGCAAAACTAAGCCTGGCATGTAGTCCTACTCGGAGTAACCTTCAGAACACGGAGTGACACAGCGAATCAGAGCACACATCAGTGCAGCTAAGTTGTAAAAGCAGCAAATAACGTGTAACTTACCAGGTAGAAAGGGAAGGATTAAAGCAGTATGCCTTGCCATCAGACATGCTCATTACAGGTATACCATGCTGAGTCAGCAAGATCTGAGAGACGGTTGCATCACTTCCTACGAGCCAAACCAGACCAAAGTATTTCTTTTGGAGTCTTGCATAACATTCATGATGTAAGATATGCTATCCACCATCAACAGCAAACAACAAAAAAACGCTCAGTCCATGTCATTCTCAAGCACTGACAGGAAGGTCTGGACACGAGATAACGATGGTAAGCACCAGGCTCAGGGCAGCAGCATTAAAATACTTTTGCAAAACACATGATGGGATGTTGCAGTTGATGCTGTAATTTATCCAGCACGTGGGCTTAATTGGAAACGTTCTCCATATCTAGGGATAATCTTCAGCCATGCTACCACGTCTGCTGTAATCTAAGAGGCCTTGAGCTTTCCTTTTCCCCTTAAGTTGAAGTTCTAAAACCCAGCACACTTAGATAAGTGTGCTGGCTAGGGACGTAGTGTAAGTGGGACAGCTGGAGTCTGCACTTTTCCAGCATATTCCAGGTCCAGGGGTTCTCTACGTAACTTCTGATGAAGGTACCACTAGTACCACTCCTGCTCTAGGTAGTTTTGATCAGTACTGCATGGATTAAAGCTAAAATAGAAGCAAATATGTTCTCAGACACTGCTTTTTCGATAATTTGTTTTGTGCCAGATATTGGCAGTTACAGAAACCAAAGATTTTTAATTAATCTGAAGATAAGTTGTTGTTCATCGTTAAGATAATAAACATGCAATGTAACACCCAGAGAAACTGCTGTCATAGCAGATTTACATGAAATATTTATCTTGTAATCTTCACAACACTGAATTTTGACGTTCAGAAGCAAGCCAGAATCTTGTGTGTTACCACTGATGTTCTCATCTCAGTTATTTCTGCAGTATTTCTACATTGCCAGTGACTTCCCTTTATTACACAATTACAAAGGAAAATTAGTTGTTGAGGCTTTTCTGGTTTCATAAATTTCAGCATATTCATAAATGGCACCAAATAGTACAGATGGCCTCAAAGCTGGTAACCAAATGACCCCTTTTATTACCTGAAAATATTGTTTGCAAAGACTCATCTCTAACAATGGCTTTCTGCTTGTGAACATCCCTGAAAGACAAAAGGACAAGCCTGCAGTTACCAACAGCTGAAAGCCCCAAAATCATTTAACAAATGTACTTCTTCAACACTCATGACAAAGTGGGGTTTTGGAGGGAGTAATGTTTGGGTTTTTTTGTTTTGACATTTTCTTTGTTGTTTCGGCAAACTCAAACCCCTTAAGGCAAGACAGAAGTCAACAGCAGAGAACAACTTCTACGGTTCTGACAGGAAACCTCATCACAGCTAAGCAAACACCAAGGATCCAGGTATTTGCTTTGGGAGCTCCGACTCGCTTCAGACAGCAAATTCAACAGCTATGGACAAGTACTGCAGTTTTTATCTTGATATCCTGAAGATGGCTAGAGTTCCTCTAACTCTGAACTCAGGTACTGTATTGAATAAGTGTGATGGAAGTTGGAAGCATCCATATTTCCCTTTTCTCCCTTCAATCCATTTTGTATGCGTGACGAGTCTATCCTAGGGAGGCAGTTTAAACTGGGAACTTCTAGCTGATCCTTTACCTTCTTCTAAAAGCAAATTCAATATTATGGACTATCCTAGAACAGAGAATAACAGGATTCAAGTCTGCCCTGTCAACTCTTCAAATTACATCCAAAAGGGGACTTGTATTCAGAACGGATGGGGCTTAAGCCCAAGTTTCAACAGTAATGCATCGACACAGAGTTACGTATAAAACTCAGCCCACCCAGCTGCTGCAGCCCAACGCGGTGCTTACCAAACAGAGAGCGTAGCAGCAGTGGTCAGAGCCATGATGTAAGAACCTGTGCAGTGTAGGGTGGAGATGGGTGTGTTCAATATTATAGGAGGAAGAAGGCGACGACCGCAAGCTGAAAATACCGACAACGTTCGTTTCTCACAGGCTACACTTACAATCTCACTAAAAAAACCAAACAAACAAAAAAACCAACAGAGAATTTACATTTGGTCACATGCGAGTAGCATAAAACCAGACTGATTTAAGTTATACAAATTGGGCTATTTCCCCAAAAGATAGCTATTACAGCTTTTAAAAATTCCTGAGTACCAAAAGGTAAAAAACTAGGCAGAGAGATGTATATGTAGGTGCATTCCGTGCCTCCTCAATTTGGTTACGATGGTCTAAGGAGAAGGGCAAGAGAAGGTTTGCAGGAAGAGAGAGCATCTTTTGTTAGCCCAAGGGGCACTGTTGGAAGCATCAGTAGAGCTTTTCAGTATACAGTAGCTCTGTAATTGTACGTAGCTTTAAAACCTGCTGCTTCTTTTTGAGATCTAGACATGGCTCAGGCTTCAGAAATATACTTTAGGGTTAAGCTCTGAGGTTGGAACTAAGCAAAGTTGAGAAAAATAAAAAGAAAAAAAAATAGTAAAATACTCAGGAAAATACTTCTACATCACAAAACATCCCATTTCACATTTTTCATTCTTTAGTAGTTAGCACTTGAACAGCTGTCACCAAGATTTAGTCAACTTTAATGAAAACATTTAAAGGAAAAATGTAACTATACAGGAAAATAGTTATAACTGGCTAATAAGAATTTGTGGTGCTTTAGGATTGCGTAGCTAATACTTCGAGTGAAACTGGTCTTAAGACTAAAAACAGTACATATTTTTATCCACAAAACATTTATTATGAAAGATTGTATAGAAAATACAATGTGGGCTGATAAAACCAGAAAATGGCAGTAGTCAACTACTACTGAGGTGAGTCAGAATCCCTACACAAAACTCCACAGGGTAAGAGTTTAAGAGAATCACTGTATTAGACCAGGTGAGCTGGTAAAGACACACAACATCTTCAGCCCAGCCCAGAGAATCACAACAATCCCTAACTGAAGTGATCCAGTTAATGAACTTCTCTAAATAAAGAGATAAAAATATCTTTTTGTAAATACGTGGGTTTAGGCATAATTAACTTCCTGTAAAGAGTACTTTTGTACACCTAAAAATGTTTTCTGGCCTTCAGGACCTTCTTCCTCTAAAATACACTCTCTTACCAGCTTCCTGCTGCAGTGAGAATTCGACTGGTGAGGACCGTCTCCCATTCCTTTCCTTCTCGATTACACTTTAACCTGCTCAGCTTTGAACCTCCCACTGTGGTCATTTCATTCTCCACTTCAAGGTACATTGATGGATCTGAACTTACCTGAAACAAAAAACACAGTACTTTTTCGAAGAGGAAAAGAACTACTCGAAAAAGCAGCAACTACTATCAGATCCAAAACAATGCTGGCTTTAAGAACAGATTTACGTGTGGCATCCTCTGTTCAAACTGGCTTCAAAAGGTACTGCAGTACTTCAAAAGCAGACCTCTGAAAATCAGTCTTGGCTAGAACACAAATAATTTCTTTGTATTTGGGGCATAAGAATAAATAAAGGTTGTGCTAGTCTGTACTTCCTAATTAAGGGCACCAGCTCAAGTCTAGATGTGCCCAGTCTCCCTAATCTTGCAATTAGAACTAGACTACCACAGCCTAAACTCGCAGAAACCTTATTCCATAAATACCTAAAATCGCACTATCTGCCAGTCTCTCCCGACACTCGAGCCCCTGCAGAGAGCTCTCAGAAATACTTGTGTTCCCTTTTCAGCACTTTACTACCAACACAACAGTGATGTTGTAGTGACAACGCAGCAGTTCCTCCCGCTGGAGACTCTCCTCTTTGCACCCGCCTCGGGGTAACCAGGAGGCGGGACGGGGGAACCGAGGTATTCCTCGTTGCAGGTTAGCCAGTCCAGAAGTGTCCTGGTTTTAGCTGATCTGCCATTGACTTTTCTCATATGGGCATATTCTAAGAAGCTGAAGTATATCACCTTGCTCACTTGAAAAAATACACAGTCAAACATAAATTTATTAAAGGACCTGAATATAAGAATATTAAAAGAAAAAAGCAGTATTAAATATTGCGCTTTTTTTTTCCCCCCTTATAGTCCACTTACTTGCAAAGTAAATGATTTCTGTGGGATTGGGGTTGGCAGTTTAAGTGCTAATGCTGGTGCAGAGATGCAAGCAGCATCCTTCTCAGAGGCCAGTGTAGCTGGGGACTGGAAAAGGAAAAGTAATTGCAAAAAGTAGTTAATTTTTTCCCTGAAAAAAACATTTAAAATGAAGATATTCTATAATACAGATTGAGTTGAAAGGTGTTTTTTTAATTCCGAATAATGCCAATTGTAAATATTGAACCTTTCCAATTATTTGTATGAATACAAGGGTTTAAATATCGCTTCTAAGAACTAAAACAAAAGCCAGAAAACAAACGAGATGTCATCTTTTTTTGTCCCCCCCTTTTCCGCCGTAACTAATTAGTGGAAATTCTGGTACAGTACATGGAAAAGCTAAGCTCTGAATACTGAAAACAGAGGGATCTACAAGCCCCGAAATGATGGAAACTCTAATGTAACTTTCTGTTTCACAGTTCCTAGGAAATTCGTAACCATTTAAGTCGTAACACCCAAGCCGCTCTGTTGCGCTTGAGCGACTCTCCAAAGACCACCAGGAGCTGACGGCGTTTCATTTTGCTCTATATGCAGCGTGGGGCAGGTGTCACTGCCTGGCGCGCTGGCACCCCTTCGTAAGTAGCTGCCTATTTATACAAACGATGGACGCATTTGCCACACTATGTGCATCTGCTTTTTATAACCTTAATTTTTAAAAAAGAGTAAGTTTAAAGGCAAGGAAGAGGGACAGCTAAACATACTGAGGGACTGATAGTATTCGTGTTTCCCTGTCTTGATAGAACAAGTCAGCACGGGACTGACTTTATTAAATGAACATTGAAAGCCACAATGAATCTAATTTATTTCACCTGAACAGTTAAAGTTACTGGCACAAGTCTGGAGTCTTTTCGAGGCCTTCCTTTTTTCTTCTTTTCTACCGTTTCTCCCTCAAGTTCCAGTTTCCGTTTGGGTGCACTGAGTGGTTTAGCAGCTGGAATCTTCTCTTCGCTGTCACTGCTGCTCTCCAGAATATCCTTGGGCTTATTGTCTTTAATTAAATTCTGATCCTTCAGTCTGAACAAGTAAAAAAAAAATAAAAAAAAATCCTTCACATTTTACACTTTAACAAAAGCCGATTCCAAAAGCTGCCACACGTCCTACGCACTGCGTTCTTGCAGGTAAAAAGATATGTGCTCAGCCTTGTTGGAGTGTCTTTCACAATGCACAAAGGCCAGAGGAGGAAGCTGCAGAGGCAGGGCATATCCTCTGCGAAAGTACAACGTGCAGTACGGCAGCTGATCAGACATACCCTCTCCTTTAAAGAATTCATCAACCGAGCAGTTAGCAACTGGATGAAGCTGTAAACAACTACTTAATTTCAGCATTCGGTTCCAATTGCAATCA
>NW_010429008.1:18066-23535 GCF_000710305.1 Buceros rhinoceros silvestris | reverse complement strand
CTTTCCCTGGGTTGACAGAAATAATTCCGTGCTCTGTAAGAAGCTAGAGCAGTTCACCTCTTGCCCTCCAATGGACGCTTTCTGCTCACTTATGTAGAAATTCATTGGTCATTCTCTTGACCACCCCCAAAAGTTGTCCTATTCTGTTCTGGCTATTGTAAGTAAAGCATACAAATGACCTTATTGCTCCATTTGCTATTTCAGGAAAACAATATAACTGAAGACAACAAAGTACAAATCCCTGTGAACTCTTCTGTTAACCATTGTACCTTAAAATAGGAAATTTAATCATATTCTTCCCATTTCCTCCAATAGCTGGTCCTTAACTCACAACAATGTTTTGCCACTTACTCCACATCCACTCAGCTTCCTGGGAGCACCTCCATAATCCAAACCTTTTTTCCTTTGGAATCTGAATTATGCCAAACAATACACCTTTACCCATACTTTACTGACGCACTAGAAACAATTCTGAGAGTAATTCAATAAATCTTTCTTCTGTATCACATGGTTAAACCCTTTGACATAAAGATACCAAGTCGTTTAGTAAAAAACACATTTTACTGGTAAGTTGTGGCACCACACACTTCCTTCTCAAGACTGCTATTTTTTCTATTGCTTGTTTTGGTGAAACAGGAATAATTAAGCCAGAACACACTATGTCACAAAACCAAAGACTTTTTTTTTTTAAAAATCATCTGGATCCAGAGCCAAAAACCTTTAAAACCAAAGCGTCTTCTCTGCATGCCTTCAAGGCATAAAACCGAAACGCAGCTGCAGCCGTTGTGACAATAGGCTGTGTGCAGACAGGTGTGGTGATTTGTCTTGAAGCAAAACTCTCCCTCGTACAGAGATGTTCCTTTTGTCCTCTAAGGAGCACAGCTATACGCAGCCACACATGGAGGCACAGGCACACATAGCCTCTTGTAACAATAGTTTTAACTCAGTGTTTTGAGGAGTCTGCTTAATCCCAAATGCCAGAGACAAATGTACACAGGGATAATGCCAGCAAAGAATGCACCCATTTGTAGCTGTCTCCTTCCTTCCAGTTGTGGAAGAGGCCCACGACGATTTCTCGAGTGCCAGCACTGTGACACCCACACCACAGAGAATCAGCGGCTTTAACTCCCTATATTACTAACATTATTTCCCCCCAGGCTATGTCTTACCTGTCCACAACCTGATTTGCGTTTGTTAAAACAGCAGTCCCTGAGGTGGCTTTGGATCGTTCTGTAAATCTAGAATCAAATGCTTTCATAGGTTCAATCTTGGATGGAGTCGTCAACACAGAGGAAGACGATGCAGTAGGAGCAGTTGAGGCAGAGGTAGCATTTACACTGTCAATAAGAGAGACAGGAAAGTAAGGATTGAAAAAAATTTATTGGTGATCTGCATTGCTCATAACTAGCTAGCATTCATCGTCCTGGCTAGAAACCCTGCTGAAAACCTTGCACTCCAGTACGTGCAGGAATTACAATATGCTTTTTCACCTTTCATGCACCAGTATTTTGCAAGCTTTGCCTGCTCTCAAAAGCTGTTTATGACATATCTCAAAGCTACGAGCTTCACATGACTGCATAGATACACCTAGACCCCAATTCATTAATTACGTATTTTTAATTCAGGAATGAAACAATACTTTCAGCTAGTACTAATGTATCCAAAGGGAAACGATCACTATTTTAAATGACGACTGGGATTCTGGGTTTTACTCCTTGTGCAAGTTACCAAATACTTTCCATTACAAGATTATATTCCACTTTTAATCAATCAAATAATTTGGGCTGGAACAATTTGTGCCACGTGTTGATTCTGTTGAAGAATCCAAACTAATTATTAGACCTTTCCAAGCATAACTCTAAGGCAAAGGAATGCATTTTCCTCACTCTAAAGCATTCCAAGGATCTGTTATTTGAATAGTCGTTTATTTTGGAGATTTTTCAATTCATTCAGAGAACAAATTGAAAGAAAAAGTGGCTTCAGGATAACTAATGTTGCTACTAAATCTGTTAGAAGTCCAGTTTCTAAAGAGAAGATGACTTAGTAGTTTCATCCATCAATCACTTCTCATAGGCTACCCACTCCTTTTTTGACCTGTGGCCAATTTCCACTACATTTGTCGGAGCGGTAGAGGTTCCAGTGACATTGTGCTCTTACAAATGCTACACAAACACGTTGAAGAGAAGCCACCAAGTAAGCGCTGCTGCTGAGGGAAAAGCACGTAGAGCTTAGCTGTTCCGTAACGCATGTGAAAAACACGCTGGCCCATCAGCAGCTGCGCGTTGACAAGTCAGCAGCACTGTGCTCTGACGGGGTTGTTAGACAGGGAAGTATTACCATGTTTGAAGAGAGGAGATCTACAGGACACAGCAGAGAATTTGATAGAAAACAGGCTTCATCACTTTCACTACTGGAAAACCTTCTACGTGCTAATAGCAACCCAGTAATCCCTAACACGTCAGTTTGTTACAGCATGAGCAACCAGCTGTGTACCTCAGCGCACGGGAGCTCATTCCCAGAGCTACGCATGTGGATTCAGTCATTACCGATTTATCACTGCTTAAAGTAACCAAATACTCATAAAACATCGATGCTTTCAGGAACGTTAGACTATTGAAGTTTTGTGGTAAGGAAACCACTGTAATTGCCTGATTACAGAACTGTAAACAGAGTCATGTAAGTGAAAAAACCCCGGCAAATACTGACCCATCTTTATTGGCTGCATCATCTGTTGGTTTTATACTGGCTGCTGTTGGCTCTACAGAAGGCTTTGAAGTGTTAAGGGAATTTGCTGCGTTAGATTCTAGCGACATGAGCTGCTGGTTACTTTGAGAAGACAACATTGAGCCAGAGAGAGATCCAGATATTGGGATGCTATTGAAAAATGCTGTAGAAAAATCCCTAAAAGAGAGACAAACAACAAAAATATTTTTTGAACACACTATAAAAATAATTGAAAAATAAGAGTTTTAACTAAACTATTTATTCCATTCTTCCCTTTTCCGTGTGTGGACACTCATGTACAACCTAACTAACCCACCAGCACCTAACTTTCCAGAGTCGATTCTCACATACGAAGGATGCTAACGCCAGTATTACGATAGGTACGGACCTGCAGTACGTTAGAGTACCGTTCACTTATCTACAATGGCAGAGAGTGAGAACCAGCCTTATCTACTAGAAGTGAGATCTTACAGCTAAGAGAATATAGGTTGACACTGTATTCCGTAAGTACAGAAAAGGTATTTCCAGAAAGTGCTTTAAGATGCCAGAAGATTAAAATAAATCAGAATTCTGAGCTTGCTTCAGAGGAAAAAAAAAAAAAAAAAAAGGATGAAAAGGTAAATAAAGATTTTAAAGACAACTTCCAAACATACCCAGTGTCCAGCTGAGCTATCGAAATTTGAGGTTTTGTTAAAGAAAAAAAAAAAAAAAAAAAAGGATGAAAAGGTAAATAAAGATTTTAAAGACAACTTCCAAACATACCCAGTGTCCAGCTGAGCTATGCAGAGAGGCGTGATCCTTCTCCGACCATCTGCTGTTCGTGTTTCAACTTGTTTTTTTAAGAGATTCTGTTGGGAAATATATTTCATGGTAATTTCCGATAAATAGGTTTTTTTTTTTCTTTTTTCCCCCCAATGGACTAGAATAGGCGTATTAGATGAAAGATGTTCCTCAATTAAAAATCTGCTAACACACTTTTTTTTTCCACATTGTCTCTGAGCCATGCCATTATTCCATAAATAGTATTAATAAAAATGTAAATTGATTCAAGTGTATTTTAATACCACAACTTTTTTTTTGACTAATAGCGGGTGTTTTTTAAGAGGAAGTTCACAACAGTACAACGTACAACAGAATTGTGATTCCGATTCTTGCTCTCAGGCTGTACCATAGCATACGTTAGTTTTAATTTAAACACACACATTTCCAGTTCTGGATCTATCCATCTGTAGGAAAGGCATTTGTGGAGAATGTAATCTGTTCTCCCCATTAGAAAGTCAAGTCTGAAACATTCTCACGTGTGCACTGAGCCCTTCATTTAGGAGAGAATTAAATAATGCTTCCAACCTCCTTCACTGAGAAACCGAAGCACAGTTCTGCAGTCTGACTGTTGCCAGCTACCTTTGGTTTCCCTTCTGCACACGGAGAACATAGCATCCATCAGAGAAACCCACAAGCCCTCTTCCACACAGTTACACTTCTGCTTAAGAGCATTTTAACTTTTCAACAAGTCCCAGTAATAACAGCTGGACCGTTCACAGCTTGAGAGGTGCCATGCGATACCAACACTGTTTTTTCACAGAAATTCGTTCTCTCATGAGCAATTGGCTATTTATTGGCTTAGTACTTGACACTATGAAGGGACTATCCAAGAACACCCACCTTTCGAATGTCCTCCAAACTCTCCCCATTAACCATGCTTGCCACTTTGGGAGCCGCTGCTGCATTCCCAGATGATTCCCTCACCGACGCGTTCTTCTGCTCCACCTGCTGCTGCTGCTGTCTCTGTTGATACTTGAGCATCTCCGGATTCTCAATAATCGTGGTAGACAACTGAGCTTCCGTCATTATAGCGAGGCTTTTACCATAGGTGGACTGATGAATGTTGCTCTGCGGGTGTTGAAAATGTATCATGCACAGAGTGACTACAACTCACAGTGTGACTAAGCGCAGCGGAATCCATAACACACCAACGTTATCTCTATCGTTTGTACACTGGTATTGGGTCCATGTGGTGGGGTTTGGGTACTGGGGAGGGGCTACACGGGTGGCTCCTGTAAGAGGCTGCTGCAAGCTTCCCTGGCTTCAAGTTGGATGTGCCTCTGGCCAAGCTGGAGCCAATCAGCAATGGTGCCCCTATCATTATGTATTTGAGAGGTGAAGAACCTGCAGCAAGGGGAGGAGTGGGATGGGAGAAAAAAAAATCTATGCAGACACTGAGGTCAGTGACGAAGAAGGGTGGGAGGCATGCTGGAGTACAGATGTCCCTGCAGCCCATGGGGAGACGGCAGGCTGACCCCCTGCAGCCTGTGGACGTTGGTGGTGGAGCAGATGCCCACTTGCAGGCTGTGCAGGACCCCACAATGGAGCGGGTGACTGTGCCCAAAGGCTGTGACTGCAAGGGAAGCCCATGCTGGTGCAGTCTGTCACTGGAAGGACTGAACCCTGCAGAAGGGACCCATGCTGGAGCAGTTTGTGAAGAACTGCAGCCCAAGAGAAGGACTCCCATTGGAGAAGTCCCATGGGACTGCCCCCTCATGGGAGGGACCCATGCTGGAGCAGGGCAAGACTGTGGAGTCCTCCCCCTGAGGAGAAAGGAGCGGCAGAGACATTGTGTGATGAACTGACCTCAACCACCATTCCCTGTCCCCCTGCACTGTTGGAGGTAGAGAATTCAGAAGTAAAGCTGAGACTGGCAGGGGGGGGCGAGGGGGAGGGGGCGTTAAGACTTAGTTGTTTTTCTTT
>NW_010429008.1:13046-17390 GCF_000710305.1 Buceros rhinoceros silvestris | reverse complement strand
AGCCGGTGGACGTTGGTGGTGGAGCAGATGCCCACTTGCAGGCTGTGCAGGACCCCACAATGGAGCGGGTGACTGTGCCCAAAGGCTGTGACTGCAAGGGAAGCCCATGCTGGTGCAGTCTGTCACTGGAAGGACTGAACCCTGCAGAAGGGACCCATGCTGGAGCAGTTTGTGAAGAACTGCAGCCCAAGAGAAGGACTCCCATTGGAGAAGTCCCATGGGACTGCCCCCTCATGGGAGGGACCCATGCTGGAGCAGGGCAAGACTGTGGAGTCCTCCCCCTGAGGAGAAAGGAGCGGCAGAGACATTGTGTGATGAACTGACCTCAACCACCATTCCCTGTCCCCCTGCACTGTTGGAGGTAGAGAATTCAGAAGTAAAGCTGAGACTGGCAGGGAGGGGCGAGGGGAAGGTGGCTTTAAGATTTACTCCAACACAAGTCCCACTCCCTGTCTCCCTGTGCTGCTGGCAGGAGGTAGAGAACTCAGGAGTGAAACTCAGTCTGAGAAGAAGGGAAAGGTGGGGGAAGGTGTTCTAAGATTTGGTTGTATTTCTTATTATCCTACTCTGATTTGATTGGTAACAAATTAAATTAAAGGTTTTCTTCCCGAAGTCAAGTCCGTTTTGCTTCTGTCTATAACTGGTGAGTGATCCCTTGCTGTCCTTGTCTCAACCAACAACTCTGTTGTTCTATTTTCTCCTCTCCATCCCACCAGGGGAAGGAGTGAGCCAGCAGTCACATGGTTGCTGGCTGCCTAAACTATGACCACACTAAAGATTTTTTTCTTTATATTTTCAGCTAACAGTAAATCAGTATGTAAAATAATTGGAATTCGAAGCTTTAGTTGCTAATAGCAATGAGACGAAAATACAGCCAACAGCAATCACTTTAAGAGCACTGCATATATGCAAGTCAACGGGTAATTTTAAAATGTTCTGAAGCACCTGCTCCTTGTTTCCTTGGCCAAATAATCACTTCAAATGTATAGTGATGTGTAAGCAAGTGGATGTTTTCCAAATACTTTCTTTCCAGAATAGAAACTAACACCACAAATTCACTTCTTGACTACTCTTTTTTAATGATTTGTGAAGTAGACAAGAACATATTCTTCTGTAACATGGAAATCAGTCACTACACGCTTCTACAAATAGTCCAATACTATAATTGAATCAGTATGTCCCTTAAATATGATCACGGATTCTCTCAGTGCTTACTGTACCTTTTCCTCCTCACTGAGTGGATCTCCAAGTTCATCCTGGGAAAAGTCCAAAAACGCCACTGATCCATCCATGGAACACACCAGGATACCGAGTCCATTAAGGGTCCTGAAGGAAATAAATGTCCATCTTTGCTTTCAATCATCTCCTTCATTAATCCAAAGGGGCAATATAATAAAATGCTCAATAAAAATCTTAGCATAAGTTTTTTTATCGCAGCAACTACAGATGGAACCAAATAAGTGGGACAGCAAGAAGACAGGGTGATGGACAGCAGGAGTCCGTGTGCTGCTGTGCCTTTGGAGACTGCACACAGGAAGGCGGCGGTACAAGAACACATCTGCCCCACACCTGCTGCAACAACACGGTATAACTACATTTGTACTAAAAGCAAAAGCCATTGCATTTACTTCTTTTATAGATGAAAACCCTTCAGGCAATTCAAATGATGAGTAGCGCATGTATGTGTGTGAACGAACATATGTATAAAGCATTAAAAAGAAAGATTTTCTGTTTTGGTATATATTGTGTCCTTAGTCATGAAGGAAAGATTGGCCTAGAAGGTTCACCTGAATTTGTCCTAACTGTACAGTGCAGTCACTTTTCATAGCTGAAATGCACATAAAACTCAAAGTCCACCACATCATGTTATAAAATACACAGTCTATGAGCATAATTTCAAATAATCAAAACAAGTAGGAACTCATTCCACAGGTATTTTACTGCATCATGTTCTAAATACATTAGTTTTTACTCAGTTTTAATGTTACACAACCTCAAGCGACCACACGCTAGCTACTAATGTTATTACAAAGATGCTGCAGCAGAACCAAAACCTTCCGGATCCGACTACTTGTGTTCCAATAGCCACAATCTGTACTGTTTCAAGGAATTTCCAGTTAATGCATGTACTGGAAATTGATAGCAATAATTTGGCTTTTGTAACACACAGCAGAAATCAACTTACCAGGAGATGTCCATGATAGACTTGTCAAACAGCTCATGTATGACAACTAAAGGTCGTTTCAGACACGTAAGCTTAAAACAGAGGAAACAACACTCAGAAATTTGAAAGTTTTATGTTACCACTCATATCACCCCACTAATGCTCTCCCAGAGTCTAACTCTATCCACCAAACAAGACCTGGCCAGGCGACAGCTGTGTGCCTGGCGGTGTGTCAGAAGCACCTAGTTATCCATTCCAGCACTGGCACAGAACAGCTTTGGAGGAGAAGAGCTGACACCCAACCCTGCCCTCCTTTCAGAAACACAGACCGAATTTCTTAACCCACTTTGCCTCTACGCTGCAGTCACAGAACACACTCTACCACACAAGAAGCAATTCCACAGAGGCTGAAGACAGCTTCTATTCTGAGCTCTCCTGAGATAAAGATGTTGCAAACTGCCAGCACAAGAGGAAGACAGAAAACAACTTAGGTTTCCACGTCCTCACTCAAGACTACTTGTCTCAGTGACGCCTATCACGAGCAAACGGAATTTGACTCACAATTATTCTTAAAGAGGATTCCTCTACACTTATAAATCAGCTTAGTAATAACGAACTGAACACGAAAATTCCCAGTAACCTGTTTTAAATCAGATATTCTAAGTTTTTAATGTCAAATCAGCGGACTTAATTTCTACAGTATACAGAACTGAAGTGAAGCAGAAGCCAGTGTGGTCTAGGTTGTTCCATCCTCACAGATTCGCAGATGTAGCCTGGTAGTCATCTTCAACAGTTACTTTTTACACTTCCATAGGTCTATGTTGTAGACATACCTAGTAAGTTCTTCAGGGCAAAGACTGCCTATAACTTTGCATCTCTATTACACCTAGTACAACCTCGACACCCTAAATGAAATCATAGTGCAACCAGAAAGTAAAATCTACTGAGTGACACCTCGGTGTGGGTATGCACTGGCAGCACTGCCAGACACAGATGTAGCGTAATGCATTTAGCGACTGATGGACAAATATCACACTGGAATCTATCAATAGCAGACTGCCGTTAGCAATTCGTGCCTTCTGGCACATGTTCTGATCACAAAGCTTTACAAATCAGTTAAATTTATTCTCTATCCTTTGCAGTTGCCAAACAACCCACCTTGCATTTATCAACACGAGAACGGCTGCTCTTCTCTTAGCCAGAATAACAACTTTAGTGTAGATTTTAAGATTAAAATCTGAACTACATATTAAAAAATGGAATGTACACTTAAAAAATTCATTCACTTCCACATTCTCTTCCATAGCAAAGACAGAAGCCAGAACAAAGCAGAAAGATGAGCTGTATATATGCTCAGAAACAGATATCCTGTGCCTGCTGTTTTCTCCTCATACCCATAAAAGCAAGACTAACAAAACTAAAGTCTAAGAGCAATTAATGGATAGGTGGGTTATACAGGGAGGAGAAAGACACAGGAAGAAAAGAGGGATGAATTACGTTTATTAATCATGGTAACACACTATTTCCCTTAATAGTTCCTCCCTTTACCGGGACAACATACTCTGCCACTGGCTTCTAGTTGCTCTTAGCTTTAGAGCAATGAACTAACATCAATCCGCTTCCTTCCCTTCGAGCTAATCTTGTAACAACAACAGAGAGGAAGAAACCCCCACCAGTAAACATGAACCTAAATCTAAGACGTAATGCTCCACATGTGACCTTTGTGCTAAACCCTCAAGTTATCCAAAGGACCACATTAATGCAAAGGCAGCAAAAAACCCACTTACCCAGACGGAAAGAGATCGATCCTTACTACCAACTGCACAGCAGCAGTACGGACAGCTCGACTTGGTGGAGCTCCCATTCTTTTGTTTCTTCTTGAAGATTTTTGGATTGAATTTCTGAAGAAATGAGATTACAAACTTTGTTACAGTAATTACACTTTTAGTAGCAGATCTGCTTGAAAAGCATGTTTTCCACCTAAGAGTGAAAAAGAAACATTTCATAGGAACAAAGTCCCTCACCAGACTCTGTAAGAGCGCTGACAAAAGCCGCATGTTTTCTTAAGAAGATTTCTGAACGCCTTAACAGGAATGGCAAATAATATTAGTTTTACTAGCGCTCAGGAAACCATTGTCACTGGAAACCTAAGTCACTGAACAACTAACAAAGCTAGTGTC
>NW_010429008.1:0-12962 GCF_000710305.1 Buceros rhinoceros silvestris | reverse complement strand
GGCATTCCTAACGTGCTCCTGCACTCTCCATTCTTATCTTGTTCATCTTCGTCCAGCTCTCTTATCACAAGAGCAAGCTGATTGCTTCCAACACGTAAAGATGACACTTTTTAATCACCACCATGCATTTACTAATCTTGACACCTATCTTCACTTCTTGTTCCATTTATGCATAAAATTATGAAAAAGCACATACTAGAAGTTTTACTCACCACTACTGTAACTGCCTTCCGATGCCCTACAAAATCCATGTTGGTTTTCCATCCATCTCTCTCAATGATCTGAGCAGTAGGACCAGAATTATTCATGGCATGAGCCGAAACAAGATAGTGACCATCAGGCGACCAGCTAAGACGCAACACATGAGTTGTCCCTCCACACTGACAAAACCAAACATACTAGAGTTTTAAAAGTGTTTGGCAAACAAAGGATTTTTAATACACACTATTTAAGTTTTAGATTAGGGAATATGATTACCAAGTAAGTTTTCTGTGAATGTAAAAGTATGGCATTACAGACAATTCTCAGCACTACAGCCACATTTATACAGGTGATCCAGTGTAACTTATGAAGCCCTACCAAAAGGGGGAAAAGGAACCCAAAGGATTTTTTCGAAGGAAACAAAATCTAAGTTTTCATGTACACCCAATATTCATCACAGTCCTAGTAGTGGCAGGGCTGCAGCATACCAACGGCCAATAATGAGATTTCAGCTTGCAACGCTAGCTCACACATAATCTAGATGTTTACTGTCGATGATGAAGAGTTATTGCACCACTCACAATACCATAAGATCGCTGCAAAACACTCCGTTCACTGAACACCAGCTTCTGTCCCCAGAAATTTGATCTCTTGATCGAAGTCATCACATAACAGCCCTGTGATGCCAGACCAAAGATCCCCCTTAAGCACTTATCTCATTTCTGATAATGGCCAATAGAAAATGCGAAGGGAAGAATGTAAGAACAACGTAACTAATGTGCCAATTCTTCCCTGAAATAACCTCGCCATTTCCAGGAATTTACTTAAACTTTTACACGGCCCATGTAAACCTTTGGCATCCACAACATCCAATGGCAATGATAGTCTCAATCTAATCACGTCGTGTGAGAAAGGAGCTCTTTTTTCCCCCTGTTTTGAACCTGCCATCTGATGGTTCGATTTGACTCAGCTCTCCCAAATTAACTAAACGTTTGTGCAGAATCAGAGTTATTTGTGTAACTTTACTCATTCTCTAGGAATTCACTTTGAATGGTCACACATACTGAAGTACCTCATCAAAGGGTTTTGTGATGCTGGTTTCCAACTGCCAGTCCATGGTCCGCCACACCTTCAAACTTCGATCATCAGCCTGAGAGGCAATATATTTTCCAACAGGATCCCAGGTCAGGCCTTTCACCAAGCCAGAATGCCCCTTTAAAGTGGCAAGAATTTCTGTACATGCAAAAATTGAGAATAGAGAGTAGTCACTGCTATCTCCTTTAGGACAGACTGTTGAGGAGAATTACATCATCTTTTTGAAACAGCACATTAAATATAACTTACTTCATCGCACAAACAACGACATATCAACCAGACCAGCTACAGGCTACAGAAGGCAGCCATTTAACTGGAACTTCAGTCAAACATTCACCCTCTCCTCTGCACCCAAAGATTATCACAGCAAATTTGACTTTGTGCAAACGAGAGCCAAGTCCAATTTGTGACTGAAGAGACACGTGAGCCCGGCACACCTGGTAACCTACTTTCAGTCAATCTCTCGCCTATCAGACTGTAAGAGAAAAGTCTGAGAGTAAGATTTATATACTTGCACATCTGAAGTGCAAGAATTCTCACCTGGAAATTTGACAGCATTCCAGATGACAACAGTGTTATCCACACTACAGGATGCCAACCAGGCATCATGTGGAGACCATGCGACATCCATGACATCTGTGTAAAAAAAAAAGTTTCTATTTATGTTGATAGTATCAGAGAATCCAAAAATCTTTTTCAAAAGAACTTGTGTGGCAACATTTTTTCTATCTCAATCTCACTAGAGCAGAACATAAGAAAGACTATAGCATCGCTCATTGGGAGTGAGACTCTCCAACTTACAGCGTTCAATGAGGAACAAAAAAACCCCAAGGCAGAGCACGCGCTGTTTAGTGATTACAGGAAGCACTAACACCTGTACAGAGTACTTTGGTTTGGAATGAAGAAGCAACAGCAGCTATTGCAATGCATTCGCTTTATTCCAACACACGTGGAGTGATCAAAGTGATTACAATCTTGATTTTAATCATCGTTGACATCAGCAGGTGCAAAATGCATTTGAAATTATCTAATTTATTAATCCTTTGTATTGCTCTTCAGTTATTTCTTCTAAACAAACATTAATATTCTTTGATTTAGCAAAATTTGATCTTTTGCCAACCAGGAGATTATTTACTGCAAGCATGAACATTTATTTAAATAAAAATATATAGTTTAGCTTCCTTCACTCAGATTCATTTTTAAGACAGCAAATAGCAAAATATCAGCTTCTGAGTTGCTAATTTTTTTACTACACGGTTTCGGGAAGTTTTCTACTACATTGCTGGAAGTTACTTGCATGAAAATTGGCATTTGATTAAAAAGGACATTTTCTTTCAGATTTTAATTTTTGCTCTTAAAAATAATTACTGGCTTGCCACCAATTATATACATTTTGAGCAAGAAAATGAGACACTGAAATTTTTTTTCCCCCCCCCAAATACTTTATACTCATTCAACACCTTTTAACTTACCCCCTGAATGGCTTCTGAGAATCGATACGCACCTCCACTGCTCAACATTACTAAGTTTGCTACTGGAACCAAACACAGTGCTAGGTCCAATGTACCTGATTAAAATAAAAACAGTTATCAACAGAAGGACCTCAAGTTCTTCAAACTCGCTTTCTAAAGAAAATCAGCTGCACAGTACACTCCTATTTTACAGTTAGTTATTCCTGCAATGAAAACATGAAACACAAAAATGGATTTTTTCAGAGAAAGTATTTCCAGCTTCAGTAAAATGTACCATTTCTACACATAGCAAAAAGTGGTAACATTTCAGGTAACACTTCAAATCTCATCAGGAAGCTTTCTTCAAGAACAAAAGAAAATGCTTCAGCTTCTCGAGGGAAGAGGTAGACAGACACTCCAGCCCAAGAGACAGAAGAGACCAACACTCCTACAGCAGCAACGCGGTGTCACAGGTTTCTGCTCCTTAGGCACCAAGTGGAGCAGTGAGTTTGCAAAAGGCCAGCACAGGGAAGAAACACGAAGGGGTGAGACACAGGAAACCTACTTGAAATAAAATACAAAGTCGAGAAGGAAGAAACATGCTTACGCAGCTCGCTTCCACACCATGATCAACTTGTCGTCTCCCCCTGAAGCCAAGTAAACGCCATTGTTGGACCATCGTACACAATTCACACAAGCTGAAATGCAGAAAAGAAAGTCTGTAAGACGAAATACAAGAGTAATGGTTCTGGACTGGGGACAGAGTTTATAAAAACCAAAACTTGATGGGAGACGTTTAGGATTTCAGTGTGCTTTTTCCACTCAAAGCAGTTACTCTGCCTGCTTTAGATAAATGGATTGGTACTTATCTTTCAGCAGCAGTTGAGGAACTTCTTATTTAAAAAAAAAAAACCACCTATTCCTTATTTAAAAAAGCTTCACCAGAAGTACCTCAAAAGAGGAAAGATTAATATTCATCTAACAGAGGAAATTGCTTGTGGTAAATGATGTGGGATTAAGAGGGCAGAGAAGGAAAGATACATCTTGAAGATGTATCCTGAAGAAGAGATGGGGCAGCTTGTTCGTGTAACTATACTTCTTTCAAATGTAATGTACAACAAATACAGAGTAATTTAGAACTATAACCAATATACATCTTACAATATTTCCTTTATACTTCTTTCTTCTCTTGCCCTTTCTTCAGAGCTCCCCAGTTTCTCAGAATGTGCATTATCAATTATTTTGTGTCCACAGCTAGAAAAAGCTCATAGGGAGATTTCCAAAGGTATCTATATTTCTCTGTATTTTTTTGTAATTACAAACACATAATGCTTAAGCTTTGGCAAATTACCAAGTCAGTAAAAAAAGAGTGAAAAAACCCAACAACTTTGTTACCTAAGTGATTGTCCATCTGACAAAGCATCTTGGGAATATTTTCATTCTTTTCATCCTCCTCTTTCAGGACAGGAGCCATATTCCAGATCACAACTTTCCCAGAATCCTGACCTGTAAGAGAACAAAAAGACACACCCCCTTTAAATACGTGCAAAAAAGCATTTTCAACTTAAACTCAGGTCCAGAACAGATGCAGAAATTTACGCATTACTGCAGTGGGAACTCTGGAAACATCTGAATACAGATGCCACTCTGATACAGTTACACCGAGTCAGAAAATAAAAGTTATATCGCCTTGTTCAAAAATGTACGTAACTGATACCAACTGTAGGACGAACTACTTATAATAAAATTGTATTTTAAAGGACAAGGAGATACGGTCAAATCCTAAATCACACTTATTGTCGCCAACATAAAATTATTCACTATTGTGACCCAAACAGTACTTTTGCAAGTATTTCTTGAGCTATTCCATTTATACCAGTGTATTTTTTTTTTTTTTCCTCAAGAGCTCTACTTAAATAGCAGGTCAAAAAGCCCAACTTCACATTCAGTTCCTCTTCAAACAAAGAAGAAACTTGTCCAGTATGGCCACAACTCAACTATTGCAGCTACTATCTCACTACTTCCAAGCGGACGTGTACATCAGGAGATATAACCCTGCCTTCTGCTGTAATAGCAGCACTTCTCAATATATTTTAATGACATATCTCTAAGAAACAGATAATTATGTAAGTGATGAGTTCTAAAAAGGGTCAAAATGAATGAAGGGTTGTGAAGACACAAGATTACTATTACAGCCCGAAATTCAGCCTTCTATCAGTACGCAGACATACCTTGTCCTCCTGTTGCAAACTTGGTCCCATCTGGGTGAATGTCCACTGAAAATATTGGCTTTCCTGGAATTGAAGCACAAGCAGCAACATACTGAATTGTTTTACAGTCAAGAGAATGCAGTAATGCCAAAAGAACCATACTCTTCTGGTTGGCAAATAACTTTCACATTCTAAAAGCTGTAGCTGTAAGAATTGCAGCTGACTACAAGAGTTGAAAGCAACCTGATGAGAGAAATGACAGCCTGTTAAAAGTGTGTATGGAAGTTATCATGCCATAACAAACCAGCGATAAATGAGGATATGCCAGATGCCTCAAAGCAAAATAATACCACAACGCAAGCGCCAGCAAGGCTAAACTCTATTTGAGTGAGGAATTTCTTCTAGGTTCATTAGCTGATGACCTGAAGCAAGTTTTGGGTTAGTTCCTGGTTTTGTTTTTTTTTAAATCCTCCCCAATCTCAGACTGCATGTGTTGGTCACACAATTACCCGTCACAAATTCAAATTCTGTTGTTATGAAATTTTCCTACCCAAAGACCAGCTTTTATTTTTCTGGCTTCCACATAGACAGAAGACGACTAATGAACTCTCATACTGCTCTTAAACCCTTCAGTTCTCCATCTGTTACATCTTTCAGAAGAAAACTAACGATTTTATGAAAACATAAACTGTGTGACAAATACCTAACATGAGGAACAGCTCTGCAGACCAGACAACCCTTACTCTCTGCCTGTTCTGCTCCGACCACTGGATCACACACACTCTCCTGTACGTTCACAGTTCTTTTAACCTTTGCAGGAAGAGCTTACTACCTTTCAATGATGCTCCAAGAGCTACCACTAAGGATTACTTGGAAGGAACATGCATGTGATTTCCACAGTTAAAGAGTTTGGGGAAGCAGTCCCAACCCTTTCAAACCGGAATGCTTCTGCAAGCGAGCTCTCACATGTGCCAGTATAAATAAGACAATTTATGCAACGGTCAAAATAACTAGTACCCACATACCAAGATCACTCAATAAATTTCCCACATATGTCCATTTTTGCACTGTATCTTCATGATATGTTATGACATAAACAATAAAACCTGGAGAATTTATCCAGTGATAGGTTTTGTGTTGCAACTTTAGCATCTGAATTGCTTGACACTAAACTGCTGACAAAACCCTCACCCACATATCCTGTATCTCTTACTTGGAGTGGTATGCATTTTGCTTCATGCCAACTTTTATTTTCTTTACTTTGACTTGTTTTAAGGTTTATTTTATTGGGATTTATACTGCTACTCTGACATGTGATTCCCCTTAACGTTTTTACAGGCGGCCAAGCAAAGACCTTAAGTACAGTAAGACAGCACTCAAATTACATTCCTTCCAAGTCCTTTAGACCTCATAAACACATAAGCTGAGACTTGGCTGTGGCTTTTCTTCAGCTTGTTGTGCCTGAGTCTACTTCGTATTCCATTAAGTTAAATGCAACATACAGGGCTCAGCTGAGTACTTCTCTAAGTACTCAGCCCTACAGGCAAGCAGCATTTACTTTGCCCTTCCTAGGATACGGAAAATCCCTTAAATTAAACCAGTATCTCATGGGAATAGTTTAACCCACTGACACTTATGGACACAGGTCATCCTGCAGATCTTACAGGTGGACGAAACCAACTTTTCAATCTGCATCACCAGTCTTGGGCAAGACTGCCTACTATACGCTCTAGTTTGCCATCAGACCTGAAAAGGAGAGTGCTCCTATCAAAGACCTTTTAACTGTGCTAATGCTAACCTGGCTCATTGTGCCTATGTATAATGGCACCAACAGGAAAAGCTCCAGAGCCAGCGCAGCGCCTATGAACAAGGCTTCAGAGTTCCGGTGGCTTGTAGTTTAACAATACTGTACTTAAAATTGGTTTAAGAGATGCAGCCACCTCACACAGGAAGACTTGTTCCTTCTCGGCTCCAATTCCACCACTCTTACTTCCCAAAAGTCTGTATTAAAAAGTAGCCATGACCAAAGCACACACTGGTAAGTTTGTGTGCAATTTAGGAAACTGTTTAACCTATGGAGCCAGAGGTAACTTAGCTACAAATTCACCATAAAAGCTTAAAATTAGCCATGCCACACCAAGGAAAGTTTCCAGCTAACCCAGTACTCTGTGTTCAGAAACCAGCACTGGATACCTCCCCACCGATCTGCACAATAGCACAATAATCTTTCAGCTCCAAAAATTTCCAGCTCTGACTTCTTGGAGGTCCTCAAGAGACTTTTCTTCTATAATCAGCCATTTCTCAGACCCATCACTAACACCGACAGCCCCATGCACAAAGAGGTCCACTGCTCAGCCGTGGGCTCTGCCAAGGACCACCTGCTTCATGCATCCTGCTCCTGCTACCCATGCTTCAACACCCCTTAATTCTTGTACAGAACAGTGAAATAAAAGTATCTTGGCATTCTCCCCTTTTCTGCTGCTCACAACTCTACAGGAGTTCATCACATCTCCATCTCAGCTGTCCTACTTCTAGCCCAAAGAGTCCTACTCAGTCATCCCTGTACAAAAGCTGTCTCACGCTTCTGACCATCCTGGTCACTCCACTATGAGTCTCTCTCAGTTCTCCTGCATTTTATGACATGGAGGGGAACTGGCACCGAAGACAGTGTTTGAACACAAGTGCTCCATGTATTTATATAGTAGGATAATGTCTTCTTATTAGTTCTTTTCCTGGCATAAATTTGGTTTTCTATCTAATAAGCACTGAGCAGATATTTTCCTACATTATTATAAAACTAAAACCCCAGACCTCAGTGGAAGTTGTCAGCTCACATTGTATATGTGAAGTTTAAAAAGGGTATGGACTTTGCACTCAGGAAAGGCAGCAGTAATAAATGAAGCCCTGAACGACAAATCGGGTTTCCTGCATGGCTCAACTGTGATCCAGGAAGGGATATTACTCTAGAGATAACTAATCATACACAATTATCCACCTGGTAAACTCAGGTTGTTCTGCAGAATTTGCCAAGAAGCTTAAAGCTCAGTGACTTTTGAACATAAGGCCCATCAAATTCATCTCCAAGAAGTAAATACTGCTTCCATCTGACAGGTAACTACTAATCAACTGGACTAGTTTCACACATCTCAATCTCACCAGCAATGTCCAGATGCATCCAGGGGTCAACCTTTATAAAGACATGCTTTTTCTCCCTAAAAACATTAGTTTACTAAATCAAGTTCCACTTCTAGGAGTTGTACAGATGAGAGTCCTCCATTTTCCACGTGCAGGGAATCTGTCAAACTACACCCAGCCTCAACCTGTCACACCCTCTTCTTACAGACATTCTGCATAAATCCAACTACAAAGAGCAACTGCGACACGCTGTATCATATACTGGCACAGCAGAATACTTGAAAGTGATCCTGCATGAAACACTATTTACAGGTCAGTCTGGATTTTTTTCAAATGGCTTTGGATATTATTCCAAGATCTAGGGGTAATAAAATCAAACACAGACTGCTCAGTTGTTTAAAGCCCACAGTTTTCAGCTCGTGGCACTTTCACTATGCTCTTCCACTTCAGCTGTAATTTGAAGTAATTTTACCAGTGAAGAAAAGCTTAAGCTGACAAGAGCAAACCCAAGAGGGAAGCAACTCTTTATGAACTAGCTCAGCACCACAGGGCATCGGGATTTCAGCTCTGGCTCTGGCTGCAATGGCCCGTTGGTGAAACCGAGCCCAGCAGCAGCCCAGTCTGGATGCCTGCAGGAACCAGGAACTACTGATACAGGAACCTGAGCTTCTAACACTTCAGCTAGAAAGATCATTCGCATCCATTTTTCAGGCAGAAGTAGAGCTACTGTGTGTTTCAGCAGCACAAAGTGTAGACACTGGCTGAGGGGTAAGCCAGACCAACGAGCACCTAATCCGGACCCTTTGGCCGATCCTCAGAGAGGAGCTGTCGCTTTGCTGTTTATTGGAAAGCAGGATATCAAGGTCACAAACAGCTCAGTTCCTACCTAGCACAACCACCGCATGAAGTTTCAAGTCAGTTTTGTTACATTCTCCTGTTCACCAGAACAGAAACAGGTTCACAGTGGCACTTCAAAGTTCCAGCGTACGGCAGCGCACCCACCCGAGAAGGGAAACCTTCCCAGCGTCCTGCTCCAGAGCCGTGCGTGCTTTTCCTGGCCATTGAGAAAGGCTTGTCATGATTCCATTAGATTACTTAGATTTGAAAAAAGCTATCGCTAGTAAAGCTACCTGCTTACAAACATGCATTAACTCTTCCACGATCTAGAAAGAATTTACGTTTTTAACAGGTTTGCTCTCTGCACTTTTATGCCTATCCCTCAATATACAGTTCAATAATCATTAGCTTGTTAGCCCAAGTAAACCAAAACTTGTATTTGTTTCCATTTTTATCTACCTAGAGATGTTAAATGATTAAAAACAAAAGGCAATAAAAGATTAAGCCATCACAGGACAGAAATTTAGCACAACAAAGTTGTGAGCAAGGTGCTTTCTCCTCCAGAGTACCATTATCAAGGGAACAGCACTTAGGGCGTTGGATAACGGATGCAGGTTAAAGCTGTAGGACTTGTTCCATACTACCTGTGGTTTATAAACTGATCACAGATACTAGGATTTTCCTCACTTCCTTCATTTTCTCAAAATAATGGAGAAGGAGCCGTTATTTGACAGCAACTGCTTCCTTCCCTGGGTCCGCCTCTTTATCTAATTACGTTGTTAGATCCTGTTGAAACAAGCCAAAAGGCACAAGGTCCCTGTTTCAAAGTGACCAAATGTTTTACCACGCTAACCGGAAACGTGTTGAATTTTCTAACCGTAGCCATGCATCAGAATGTAAGTGATGCTTAAGAGGTAACACTGAAGTCTAACATAGTGTGTTTTAAGATATTTCACCCTCTGTAATAACGTCTAAAAAAAAAAAAGTTTAAATTACTGAAGGACCCAGCATCACGTTGCATGAGGAAGCAAACTAGGTTCATTAGAAACAGCACAGAAGTCTTGTTGGATTATTTGTTTAAAGAACCCAAATATACATTATGTACTTAAAGAAACACCAATAACGAAACAAACTTGGAACACAAAGTTTCGAGTAAGATAATTCCAACCCAAATTTAAAAAAAACACACCAGCTGAAGAAAAAAGCAATTTTAAATCCTGTTATCACTTTTGTTTGTTATTTATCTTTAGGCAATAATCAATGAAATATAAAGACAATTTTATGTGAATTTCTACCACAGTATGAAGGAGTTTCTATTCATGTTTTTTTCCAGCCCATCTGATAGATAACATTCAACATGACTCACAAATCAATTCAAATATTTACATTCCACCATTACAGCTTGGAGAGATAATAAACTCCATGCCTGTATTTAAACAAAAGCAGGCTCCAATTTCTATACGTTGTTATACATGAACAGCACCTTGGGGTTTTCACAGGCTCCTCGGAGCGGCCAGGGACCTCCTTTCCTGCGGGGCTCAGCGTCTGCCTGCATTAGCCAGCTTGAAGCACCGCAAAACCTTGTGTGCCGAACATGTATATACAACTGTGGGGTGTGAGATGCATCTGGACAGAGGTACTAATGGAAAACTGAGAAGGAAAGCAAACCACACCACCTCCATTCCTGCCCCAGCCATTAGGCTGCACTTTTCAATATTCCTCCTTGTTCCAGGTCAAAGAATCATAGAAGAGAACAGAGCAATAATGCGAACATCGTGCAAAATCTAATACATGCACATTAAGAGTGTGAAAAGCTTATGGGAAATGCATCTGAAGAAGAAATATTTCCAATAAGTACTAAGATAGAGCAACATTAAGAACTCCAAGACAAAAACCTGTTGAGCCAAAATGTATTCAAGTGCTTTTACAGTAAACGTGCGGCATCTCGGCTGAGCAGCACACGATTCCCAGGTGTACAGAATTCCCCAGCTACGACACTAACTTCTAATGTCTACCAGCTCACGGAGATGGACGCCTGTGAGCATCATTAATCTCATTCTAGTCCATTCAGAAAGCACAAATCCCAAAACTGAGTGGAGGGAGGGAAAGCCTGGAATGACAGCACCTTGACCTGGTGTGTGGAAGAGCCAGTCTTGCTATCAGGACTCTCGCTCACAAACCAACAACAGCGATGCAGCCTCTTGTGTCCAGGAAGAAAACAGAAGGAGCAAAAATTATCAGGAGTGTCCTGCAGACAGTATAAATCATCCTCCCGCTGTCTCTGGAGAGGTTTCAGAGCAAGCAGGGAGGCCCATGAAGAGGGATGGAGACTCCTTGCACGCAGCGATGCCCGCGGGATCCGGGAGCCGGGAACGTTAAAGAGGCCGACTAAACTCACCAGGCTGATCTGTGTTCCTTGCCCCAAGGATAAGGGCGCATGAATGTTATACATCAGCAGACCTTACAGCAGTTTACAGATGAAGCCAGTGATGAACATCTGTCTTGCAGGTGGTGAAACTATGACAAAGTGACTTGTCCAAACTCATCCCAGCAGAACAGCGGCAGAATTAGGTACAAAATTTGGGACTGCTGAGACCCTGTGTAGTGCATTATCCTCAAAACAAAGTGTTGCAGGGCTTTACAAAGAAGCCTCGCTGCAAACAGCTTGGCTGAAGATTGTTCCCTGCAATGCACTTTAAATTGCTATGAACTTCAAATGTATACCTGTACCTAAAGGTGTACCCGATAAAGAAATAAGGAAACAACTTATATATCTCATCTCTGTGATTTGCAAAGATTTAGGCTGAAAGTTTTTATTCAGCTGCTCGTAAGTGTGCTCCCACTGAAGATCCAGAGAGGCACGCGGGCAGTCTGCCCACAGGCAGCCAGAGATTAAGATGTAAATGTTACATTTATTGCGATTAACCAAGCAGATTAAAAAAACATCTTAAATAAAGTACTTCCATGTTTTTCTCAGTTCACCACAACCTTTCGTTAAAAGGCTGGGTCCATCTGCTGAGTACATGGCCCCTGGAGAGCAGTTTAAGTACAGATGCATGCAAATCACAACTCAGCTTAAGGCACTTCTTAAAATCTGCAGCATGATTACAAAGACAACACACACAGAAAGGCAGCTGTAAAGCTGCATCTGCAGTTTTTAACCCAACGCACACTTCTCCAGCTTGGTTTTATTCTAGATTCCAATCAGCTAGATGACATTTATAATTGACATTTGTATCAGGGTACAAAAACTGCAGTTGAAATAAAGTACCCATGAATTTGAGGACAAAACTTGCATAAACAGAAGAGAGTTCCCCACCTCAGATTTCTTCTCACTGCTTTGCCAGGGACAGTACAAGTATTGCTCCAGAAATTTGTCATAACTGGTGTAAATAAGTAACTTCGATGGTATTCTGTACTCACCACACCAGGAAAGTATAGAGCTTTCTGTCAACACCGACACCTCATTCCGAAAGTGGTTCAGCTCACTAAATCGCTACAAAAGTCACCAGAGAAGTGGATACCAGGTAGATTCAGGGAGTTGTTTTGTAAGTACTGTTGGAAGAATCTTTTTCCCCCATGGCCAACAACAGGACAGACAACTAGTGCTCCCCGCATTTGGGAACTCTGACACTGGGCTCAACCCAACAACGTGAGACCCCCGTGGCCAGGGGCCAGCGCTGCGCTTGGCGCTGGCTGTCCGTACATCCCAGGGGGTACCTCAGCCGCTCTGTGGAAGCCTCCTCTCTCTTCTGCACTGACGATACTTGATCCAAACTATCCCTCTCCGCTTTCCCAAGCATGAAGTTGCGCAGCGTTTGTGTCTGGCAGGTAACAGCAGCTCAGTCTTCAGCGAGCAGCACTTCACCCCTCCCCGCAAAGCCCGGGAGCTGGCTGTGGCCCCGCTCTCCCCCAGCAAACGCTTTCTGCCAGCGAGAACGGTCCGAGGGGCTGCCACCGACACCGCCCCGGCGCCGCTGGCGCGGCACCCTTCAGCCATCTTCCGGAGGACGGGCTCTGGCCGAGTCCCCTC
>NW_010429007.1:0-12460 GCF_000710305.1 Buceros rhinoceros silvestris | reverse complement strand
GTCTGCTCCGACGGGCACGGCTGGGTGGATCACGGCTTAGGGATGCTGCGGGAAAGCGTTTTGCCTAATGAGGGAAAGACAAAGTGGCTGGTCACACAGCAAGTACCAGTCTGGAGGCTGAGCAGAACCTGCCTCTTCGTGCATTTGTTCAGGGTAAAAAGAGGCAAGGGATCAAATCTGGGAAGCTCAGGAGACCTACACAGCTATGAGTTACTTAAGGGTTAAAGCGCCAATAGTAGACATGAGACGGATGCCAGTGCTGTGGGGTCTGTTAACAGCCCAAAGCCTGAAACCTGCTGGGATTCTCAGCCTGGATGTGGCCTTTGCCCTCTAATCTGTGGGAAGTCTCAGGTGATGTTCAAAGGGCGCAGCTAGAGATGTCTGCATATGCGCGTCTGTGCATCTTGCATAGAGACTGTGATAAGTACCTTTGGTAAGTCTCATTAGAGCCAGTGGCTCTGTGATTATGGCGTTATTTTTATATCCTGAATGACCTGGTTGGGAGCAGGGAATTAAATGCAGGTCTTCCGTGTCTCAGGAGGATGATCTGCATCACATGGGTTCCAGAGCAGGCTTCTCACACTTTCTTCTCAGAGCTGACCCACTTTTTGGTACATAAATACTAAGTGAAGCTACATGTTTCAACTGTGCACTGATGTAAGCATGAATCTAGATCATTTTCCTGCTTTAAAGAACAGCTATTTATTTGTTTGAGGAATAAAAAGGGTGTTGTTTCTGTAGCAAAAATTCTTCACAGGTGCAACTTTTTGGCATTTTCTCGGCATTTTCTCTTGGCTCATAGATGTACCCCAGACTGCCACCTAGTTCAACATCTGACTGACTCTGGGGGAATTAACATTCTTGGCATCCTTGATCCCACAGTTTGACACAGACAAACAAATCTGAATGAATTGGGGCCTGCAGACTTGATTTTGTGGCAGCATTGTCTTTCAGGGAGTTTTCAGTACTTCTCTGTATCATTAAGTATGCATGGAAGACATCACACAGGACCCCCCAAAGAATTAAAATTACAGCCAGTTTCATTGCAGTTTCTGCAGTCTCTGGATCAGTATGTAGATTGGTGCAGTGACTTACAGGACCCTGCCCTTCTAAAGAGCGGTGCCTCAGCTCTGTCCCAAGCAGCTGGCTAAATTAGAGTGACGTGGGTTATTTTAATTAGAAGGGAAAGTTAATTGTGGTGTCATCAATAGCACAAGAGTGTGTGTAGACGAGCTGCTGCTCAGCACACAGGAGAAATCAAACTGTAAGAGTGAGGTTATTAGCTCACAGTTCTAAGTCACTGAAGAAGCTGGATTTCAGCCAACGCTCAGCCTAGAAAGTTCTGTGGTTCTGTCTGTGTCACCTTTTTGGAGCTTACCCTGGCTGGTTGTTTTCTGTACCTTCTATCAGTCTGATTTTGTGGGGTTTCTCCATGTGTTTCTTTTCCTTTTCTCTCAGACACATATACTTCTACAAAATAACACACGCCCAAATCCTTTCTTGAGTGTGACGCATTCCTCTCTTTGCATAGTGACTGTATTTCAAGGGTCTGACAGCTGCTTCGGTTGTCCGCTTCCGTAAAGCAGCTTAGAGGCTTTTTGCCACTGTCCTAACAGAGTGTGGCAGCTATACCCAAGCATAACGACATAACTTCCATGTTTTCCTTAGATGAAAAGTAGTCCTGGTGCAGTATAAATACCATAGGACATGCCTTTTAGGCTGAAACCCTCTAACATTCAGATTCCATTAACCACAATGTTTCCTAACATTTATTTGTATCAAAATAACTTCCATAGTTTGGAGAACTGCTGAACTGTTACGATTTATGGAAATCTATCCAAGCATTCTTTTTCCAGTAATATCCTAGTAAAATTATTTGTCTGCTTTCGTTTTGAGAGGTCTAGAATTTTAAGAGCGCCACTTTTATCAAAATATTCAAGACGCTGTTTTAAGAAAATCTTTTCCTTTCTAATCTCTCATTAATGTGGGTTCAGTCATTTAGACTTGAGGATACGTGTAATTTTAAGCATGTGAAGATCTGTGGAAGGTTTTGCATGTGTCTTCGGGATGACATGCCCTTATACTGTCTAATGCAGCAGTCATATCACTCTGATTTCTCTTTTGTGATTCTGTTATTTGGCTTTCAAAAGCAGTCTCCAAAAGCAGACTGATTTCTTTTGTCAAAATTGTTTGACAAGTGCACTAGGAGAGAGTAATCTCATATCAAACCACCTCAGTTTTCTCAGCTCTGCCTAACCCAAGTCCCTCCATGCCTGTGTGAAACAAGTATTTTCTTTATGACTTGTGAATAATCTATAAACGTTTTCTTCCTGTTACGCAGTGAGGGCTAGTGAAGTTAGGCACTTTGTTCCTACAGCTGCTCTGTTAGCTGGTGCCAGTTTTGTATTGCATCAGTTTTAGGCTAAAAAGACTGGTTCCAGACTTGGTTTCTGTCAGAGTTAATTTGGGTGGAAAATCTGAGCAAAATAGTTCCATTTTGCAACCAAGAGATTAATATACTTCCATATTTTAAGAAATAGTTCTGTTAACAGGAGAAATGCTGAGGACTTATTTTCAAGCCCTACATTCACACACACTTGTTCCCTCCCATATCCCCAAGCCCTCTCCTCATCACCCCAGACCATCTGTCTACCCTTCATCCGCCCTCCTTGGCTGTTCTGTTCTGCCCAGGCAAGAAGCGGGGCGAGAAGCAGCGGCTGCTGCGTGCAGGTCTGCTGGGGAAGAGCGAGCCCTTGCCTCCAAACTGTGGGGCCAGCCAAGCAGGGAGGGTGCAGCTGAATTCTCCTTGCCCCTTCCTTCAGAAAAGGCACAAGAGCACACATTTCTGCTGCTCACCTATTGATTTCGACAGACCGTAAAACCTCTGTGATCTCTGTTCTTTTGTCAGCTTGGACTGAATTCTTAAATAGGTCAAAATTATTAGGGAGGGACCGATGGACAACAGAGGTGTTATTGCATGTGCTTCATTTCCTTAGGAAACTCGACTAAAAACATTCTTCCTCCCTTTTTTAATAACTGTTGGAGCTGATGTCTGAGGGGTGGTTACGAGGGATTTCATTTTTTCTGATTATATAGTATTAAAATAAATAACATGGGGCAACCACAATTTATTCAATAATGTTTACTACTTCAAATATTACTGTAAAATGTAAAGGTAAAAAACCCCAACAACCACAATATTCAATTCTAATTTAAAGTTCAGAGCCCAGTTAGGTAGTTGATTTGCCATTTTCTGGTCAGAATCTGAGCAACTTTTGCGTTCAGAAAATTCAGATCTGAATCAAACGTTGAAGAACCAGGTTTTCTTTAACCAGAAACGGTTGCATTCCATGGATACGTGCTGGGAAGGTAGATACAGTGCTGCTCTAAGTGCATGGGCCTCCCTCTTGCATTTGCTGATCTCCTAAGGATTAGTCCCAAGCTCGTTCCCCTACACGTCTGCATCGTAGTACAGTCTTTAATTACACAAATTTCATGCAACCCCTTGCTATATGAAAGCTACAAGATTAAAAAAGAACAAAGTAAAAGATGGCTGGAACAAAGTTACTTAATGTTCAAAGAATTGAAAAAAGTCCCAGGAAAACTGGGGTTTAGTTCCTTATTCCATCAAAGGTGTCTCTGTCTGGCTGAATAAGACTTTTTTTTACTTTTATAAGCCACAAAGAAATTAAATGACATTTGCATGGAGAATTCTAATTCTAGCATTTAACTAACTTTTGAGTTCTCAGTGTTGAAGCCTTAATGCTTTTATAACGTGGCTTTAAAATTAATTCTGTTTGAGTTCTGACACAGATTTGTCACTTTGTTATCTCAGTGCTTCAGGGTTTACTTAAGAAAAACAGAACAGCAGCAACTGAAATGACCTGAAGAGGAGATGTCAGAAGACTGACGTAAGTAGAAAGATGTGGTAATATGTGTCTAGTTTTCTTTAACACATGCAATTATGCACATTAAATCTGTGTTATCATAATGAAATGTAAAGCAGCTAGGGATCTCTGACTGAGCAAAGCTTCACACTTTCTTAAAACTGTTCCTCAGGCTGTCTTGTTTCCTGCTTTCTCATGTGTTCCTGGAAGACAAAGTGATCGTAAGATCATTCAATCAAAAAAAAAAAATAATTCATATTAGAAATAGGTTTGATAGTCACTTAGAAGGAATATTTCTGCGGTGAAAAGGTGCTCAAGAGAGAGACAAAATCGATCTCATAAGATGTAGTTGTAGTTTTGAGCTGAAGGTGGCAGCAATAATTGTAGGGACCAAGGGGGGTATGTACGCGGCTTTTCTTCCTAGAAGTTCATGGTTCTTGAAGCATGCGTTAGGCAGTGTGATAACTGTCAGTCATTGCTCTCAGGAGGAATTTTGAAGGGACTTAAACTGTTAATCACAATATATTTGTTATAGCAGATGTCAATAGTTCTGCTACTAACAAGTGTGAATTATGATTTATAATAAAAGTTCAGCTGCATAGGAGGGCTGAGAGAGTGAGCATGGAAAGGCCTGGATTCACAGAATGTTAACAAGACCCCAGAATAATTGTTTAATCTTGTAATAAATTACTTATATGATGTTTGTTACAAAATTAATAGATTAGGTTAAGTTTATAACCACTACCATTTGATATTGTAAATTGGTCCTCATCTTAATACTCCCTTGTGACTGGAACAAGGGATACTGTCTTTGTAGTTATATCATGATTTACACTTCCCCAGAATAAATGTATAGTTATGCCCTTCCTCTGTTTTGAATAAAGACCATGAGAGCCTTGTGTCTGGCTACTAGCTGGTTTTGTTAGTTCTTTCCCATCACAGCTGTGGGAAGGAAAGAAGAAAAGAAATAGAATAAATTATAATTTACAATGACTAGAAAGATTATGACAAGATTATGTTTGAATTTTCAAAAGGGAAATGATGGAAAGAAACACACTGTAGCCACATTTCAGCTTACCTTAGCAGAGCGACTAATCTTCATCAGCTCACTGTGACAGTAAAAGAATCACTGTCATCACTCATTTTTCTGCAGAACTTACTCTATATAGGTAACCTTCAAATCACACTTTTTAGAAAAAACAGCCCATCACTTGATGTAGACGTGCAGCAGGAGCAGGAGAGTAGAGAGAAACTGAACAAGACTCCTTAGGCATGGAGCAGGTCAAGGCAGGTGTTGAGAGTGCGTTATTCTGATATACCATGTGTCCAAGACTGGCTGGGTTTCCTAACCCATATGTTATAGACAAGGAGCCTCCTCATTTGTTGTTTAGAAACTATGATCCTGATCTTCTACTTCAAAAGAGCTTTTCTAATCATTTATTCCTACAGAAGGTAAGTAAAATGCATCCTATGCAACATAATGTTGACTTATATTGGTATTGCACAAATAGGAATTATAATGTTGAGAGTAAACGTACAGAATCACAGTGTTTGAGGTTGGAAGGAACCTCTGGAGGTCATCTTATCCAACCTCTCTGCTCAGGCAGGGCCACCTAAAGCAGGTTTCCCATGTCTATGTCCACTAACAGCTTAACAAACTCATTGATGGGTGACATCCCTTTGCAATTACACGAAGTGGATGACATCCCTCTCTCCGGAAGAATCTTATATCTAGACTTACTGCAGGAGCAGCTGGTCCTGCCTCATCACACGTGACCTCAGCTCAAAGAGCACTGAAGAACAGAAATGGAAGATATCTCTATTTGTGAATGGGGTGGTGGTGGCTAAAGCACATTGATGGATCAGTCATGTTTCTGAATGCAAATGGAGATAGCAGCATGATAACTTGTACAATTAATCCGTTAAAATGAAGGAGAAGCTTAGAAACTATGTTAATAATATACTAATGAGGATTTCTCCTTGGTGCTTGCGCTTTTGCTACAGTGGGTACAAGGAGGAGTACAGGTCTCTGTGTATGACCCACCACCCACCCAAGAGCCAGGACATGAGAGTTGAGTATGGTCTGTCTGGTTTGCAATTCTGTTTGAATTCACCAGATGGGGCTAATACAGCAAATATAAATACTCTCTATAGAAGTCATACTGAACAAATATCTATAGCTAGGTAAAGAGAGCATGAGTCCACTATTTGCAATAGATACTTTGTTTCAATAATTTTCTGTTATTTTTATGTTCAATGATTCACCTATTCACTACCACCACCCCAAAAACCAATAGCTACCTCAGGAAATCTGTAGGGTAGATCAGACTTGCTTATTTTAAGTGTTTTTACAATCTCTAAACAACTATAAAACTACATATAGAAAACCAGAAGGGTATACATTATCTTCAATTCCTAGATACTATGCTTTTTTCTGTTTAAATAAAAATACAAATTAAAGTTGGAAAAATTAGTCTAGGCTTATAAATGCGTACAGCTTTCACTTGTCATATGGTACGCTGATACAGAGACTGATCCTAAGCCCATCTCCCAGATTTAGTTTCATGTAGAGACTCTGAACATATTTAGATACCACAGTAAAGTTTTAATTAGCTAATTTTAAAAAAAGGAAATCCCTGCATGCCAGTGCATTTGTCAAATGTCCTTGTCTGTGCCAAAACACTGAGTCAGGAAGTTAGTATTGAAAATTTAAAGTAATTGCCTGTGAAAAATGTCAGACTGATGCTTTCTGTAGTCTACCATGTCTTTAATAAGTGATTCCATCATTATTACTATCAGAGGGGATGAAAATACAGTAAGATTTAGTAAGTACATTTGATTTTAGCATGTTATGAAAATAAAAGTAACAGTGAAAATATAGACATCAGATGGCATGACTGAATGGCTATTGGGAAATGACAAAGATCATGTTATATCTAGCACTTGGTCACAGAAAGATGGAGGCAAAATACAAGGAATGACACTAATGTGCATACTTGATGATATGATTACTGATGAGTATATGTTAGAACATAATACTGTATGAGCTGGATAAGGATGATAATTCCAGAAAAAACAGAAAAGCAGGAACCCGAGAGCCTACTTGACACTTTTCTTTAGTAATCCCTAATCCCATCCCCTGCTTTATGTATGCAGCAAGAGAGTAGAGAGAAAATAAGCAAGTCTCAGTAGGCATGGAGGAAGTCAGACTTCCAGTTGGACAGGCACTTAATTGCTGAAAGCTTGAGTGCTGATAATTTTTTATGATGAATTACATTTTTTGTGTGATGGTACATGATAATGACATAAAAATACATGTCATAGCAATAAATCCCCATTCTCCTCAGCCAGCCTCTCTGTCTTGTAGATGACAAAATCCCTATCATAAAAAAAAAATGATCGCACTTTGAGGGGAAAAAAAAAAGTATTGAGAAGTTTTGTGTAAACAGTTCCACAGTTCCACTCACCAGCCTTCCAATTCCTAGATATGAGTAAGTTCTAGACACCAGATGGATGGTGAAGACTTGTGAATTTAAATTATGCCCTTCTTGACTTGCAAACGAAAGTCATGAGCATGATTATGATGAAGCCAGCACATAATTCAGAGAAGAAAGCTCTCCTTTCTTTAAATGGGCAATGATTCAACTAGCGCTGAACTAACAGCCTGTGCAATGCAGTATCCAGAGCTCCTGGGAGCTTATAGAAAACCTCATTAAAACCCTCATTAGAAGATCATCTACAACTTCAATGCTTCATCTAAAACAATTTGGAGACAGTTGTTCCAGCCTTGGAACTGAAATTATACTTGTGACACTGCTAGAGAATCTCCTCCTATGACTGGACAGAAAGCAGACAGTCATTCTTCTTCTGAGGCTCTCTGCAAGGTGTTTGAGGTAATACTGCCTCCTGAGAAAGGTGGTAACATCCCTCTTTGAGAAATACACCAAAGCACAAAGATCTCACCATCAGTTAGGCAAATGACCTGGGGGAGACCGAGGAACCTAGGATAAATTTCAGACATCCACGCACATACCTCTCGAGAGAAAAATGTTCAGAGGCTCTTGATTCTGGTGATTCTAAGAGGTGGCCCTTTGAGAACTCACTCCCTTGTTTTCGGCTGGTAGTGCTTGCTTCCCTTTCCTTGCCTATTAAAGTCCATTCTTCCCAAGGGCACCTTTCCCAGGTTTCCTCATTTCCTCTTCTGCTTAGGGAGTCTTAAATCACACAATAGCAGCCACTTCTCTTGCATGGATGACTGTTAACTGACTGTTGCTCCCACCAATTGCAGGTTGCTTGGCTGACACAACACCTGGCAGTAACCATGGATTACCATAACACGACAACCACTAGCTTCGCAATGAAAAGCAGCTAAATGAAATAGCTGACTGTGACAGAAAGAAAATAATTTTGAAGCGTTTATGTACTGAATTTCTGTTGCTTAAGTTACAAACACACAAGTCTATTGCAGACTGCAATTCAGGAGTGTTCTCAGCTTTCCGGATGGCACTAGGTGCTTACACTGCGGCACTGATAAGCATCACTGTCTAGAAATTCCAGTTTTGTAAGAAACTCAGTTGTTGCTGCTGGCCAGCAATCAGACCTGACTTATTCACAGGTTTGTCACTCCTCAGAAGGATTGCCACAATACTGTGTGCATGGATAAGAGGTCTTCCATGTTTAGGGAGTTCTGAGAAGCACAGGATGTCGCAGCATGGCTTAGAAACAGCAGCTTTTGTAGGCATATCAAACCAACCTCTGGCTTCCCATGGAGCTGAAATGAAATCCATTAACCTCTGTGTTACCTTTGGAGAACATAATTTCTAAGACAGCTATGGTTTCAAGATAAGAACTGCTGTTGACAAGAACAGCACTTTTCACTGCAGAGGAGAGGTGGCCTGCTCAGGAGACAACTTGCAGAGAGCTGCTGGCAAACATTCCAAAGCCACAACAGAGTGCACTGCGATCCCAAGCGTGAAGCAGATATATTTCACCCTGCCTTCTTCAATCCAAACAGTTATTTTTAAAAATATCCATTTATTTTTAAGTAATAAGACCCCTCAACTATGAAAACAAAATATTTCACGTGCTCTTGCTCTGGAGAAGGGATGAAAGTACAAACATGCGATGTATTCTAATACAGCAGAAACTTACTTGATAACGCCCTTTCACTTTGTAATACATATCATAATGGTTTATCTCATGTGTTTAGTGTTAAATGTACGCAGTGGTTAAGAAGAGATTCTTAATGCAAATAAGGAGCTATGAAACTATGCCATATTATCATGATGAAAGGAAGTTACATGTGCTTTAAAGTCCATGTAAGTCACTGGAAACATATTTCCAACACTGTGATTCTTCCCCCCCGTGTTACATGGACCTTGCGTGACATTCTGCTCATCAGCATCAATCTTCTGGCTAGTTCAGGTGTGTCACTTGCAAATCTCCGCACGCCTGTGTCTGACAGCAATTCACACGCGTTCGTAATTTGTTAAAATCTGACACATTGCAGAGCTTTTGACCCTTTTGACTTTTAAGCCAGTCACACATTAAATGCCTCAATTGGTTTTGGCATCAGAAGTCCAAGCAAGACTTGACAGACCTGCTATAGTTGACAGACACTGCAGAGATGGTCCTGATTCCTGCCTCGTAATCTGCAGGCAGCACACGCTGTCCGCGTGATGGAATTTGGGTGTAGTCACCATCCTTTTTTTTTTTTTTTCTTTTTTTGGCTCAGAAGAGCTGGTAAAAGCATCACTAGTACAAGTTGTTGCACTTTTTGGGATGTAACAGATGGCATTCAAATTCAAGCATTGAAAAGTTTTGTTGATAACTATCTTGCATTGTGTACATTTTAAGGCTGCAGTTTCCCCATGGCCAGCAAAAGCACTATTAATACCACATCCTGAAAAGCTGCAAGTTCCATTTATGTCCTTAATGAATTTGGGTTTAGGTCCCAATCTTTTTTTTTTTTTTTTCTTTTTTTGGCTCAGAAGAGCTGGTAAAAGCATCACTAGTACAAGTTGTTGCACTTTTTGGGATGTAACAGATGGCATTCAAATTCAAGCATTGAAAAGTTTTGTTGATAACTATCTTGCATTGTGTACATTTTAAGGCTGCAGTTTCCCCATGGCCAGCAAAAGCACTATTAATACCACATCCTGAAAAGCTGCAAGTTCCATTTATGTCCTGCATAAATCAATCTCAGAGGACCATGCTATTTTATTAGTGAATTTTGCTCATGTCTGTTCAATTCGCCTAAACATTGGCGAGAAGGCACTTCCAGCATTGGCTGGGTGCTGCATACAAAACAGTACACCTAGGGGTGTCCTCGTGGGATCACTTCAGCACTGTCGCCTTCAGTTAGCTTGAAACAGCAGCATTCACCAGTGGTACAGAGAATTTCTTCCAAAGGCTTATCTCTGTCATTTCTTTCCCCCCATTCTTTAACAAGTATTTGATGAGTATTGTTGATGAGGCCGTACAATAGCTTTCTTGTGGCTTGCAGCTGTGTTTTTCCAATGAATATTTGTCTTGGATTCTCTCTGTGGAATCTCTCAGCAGCTTTTATTGCTGTTTCTTGGTAAATGTTAAACACTACATCAATTATTTTACTTTCTGCACCACCATGTACTGCTGATAACCAGGTACTTGTCAACTTTATTCTTCAGATCACACTCATTCTATCAGTGACAGATGGCCTGCTGTGGTTGCAGTACGAATTGCATTCCACACGGTCCCTCTACCAGCTTCTCGATTTGTTGCTCAAAGCAATCTATCCAGCGTCGTTCCAAGCAGGCATACTCAGTATACCGCCTTATTCACTGCACACTATGCCTGCTTGGAGCAACACTTCTGTATTTTTTTTTCCAAATGCTTGTCTGTTTTGAATATTATTATAAGATCCTTGCCCTTCTTTTGTTGACTGAAGACATTCCAACCTTCTCTCTGGAAGTCCATTCATGAAATCTCTGCATGAAAGAACCACTCTTGAGAAGGATTCTTAAAATAATTGCAGGTCTGCTCACCTACTTTATGTGCTTTTAGGAGGTTATTAATACCATCTGGCAGGGCTGGCTGATAAGCTGACAAGATCTATTGGTCATTATTGATTGGCTTTATCTTAAGAATTTCAAGCAAGGCTTCAACACCTGCCCTTTTGGAAGTTTGGTTATCTTACTTGTTCAGATATTCACTCAGATACATACTCTATTCTGCATGAGTTACCCTGGAAATCTTCACCCGTTTCATGTCTCTCAGCTCCCTGTACTAATATTTTGATGGTCAGCAGCACGATGGTATTTAGCTGCAAACCAAATCTCTTTGAACTAAATTGGTTTGAAATTAAATCCCTTTAACCCCCTAGAGTCTGAGTGGACTTTTGTGGTTGAGCTGATCTAGTGGAAAGAAAGGGAGGTCCTGCTTCCCGCTGGCTCTGGTGTGCATTCCCGTCCCCTCCCTTACACAGTCAGTGTTTTTCATGTAACCCTATTCATTTCACATTTGCAGGGACTTTAAGTCTCTATCCATTTATCTTTCAGACATGGCTCTGGAGAGGTCAAGTCAGCACTGCTGCTGGTGAAGGAAGCAACAGCAGCAGGCAGTCAAAACAAAGAGAGCAGGACAACCCCTTTGGTAGTAGCCACATTAGAGTAACACAGCTACAGCCTGAAACCACACCTTGAAAGTGCTGGGGTTTTATTGTTTATGTAAGATGATCTAACTCTGTGCTGCTTATCTTCCCCTAGTTGCATGTGCTGATCTCCATCCTTATTTTGGCTCTAGCAATTCCTTGCTGAGTTGGATCAGCCTGGCTGCCGATGAACAGTTTGCTTACCGGAGAACCTGCCATTTCTTTATGTGCGTTAGTTTTCAAATGGATCTGACTCACCCTTTGGCTGCATGACTGCTAGAACTGATGCAAGGGAGGTAATACAAATATGTACCTGAAGATAGAGGAGAAGTCAAAGACCTTTTTACAGTTGGACATCAGTCTTCAATTAGCTTGAGTTAATCATGAGGCTGTAGTTAGACAAACTCTTTAAGCTGAAACTGCTGCCAAAAGAAACAGTCCTGCCTCCCTGCCCAGTGAAAACAATCATTTCTAACCCTGCACCACTTCCTTCTGACATTGATCTGGTTCACTGTGCAACACAGCTGGCTGTACAGCTGCATGACGATCGAACAACGACGGAGTTATCTGGCAACCAGTTTTTCAGGTTAACATTTCAGGTCAACTCCCCAGCCTGGCTCTGTGGCCGCTAGCTGGTGCAGAGCTGGAGGGATGGAGGTCCTGTCTCCTTCAGGGTGAGCGTGGCCTTCACACGAAACGTGAGGAACAGCTGCCCCCGTGCAGTGCCTGTCTCTTCGTGACCTACCCACGGGACTGCCCCCGCAGGGCTGAGCAACCCCCTCTGACCAGGCTTCCAGGTTTCAGGGGGCGGGCAGCCGCGCTGGCAGGGACCTGTGGACAGAGCTGCCCAGGGCAGCCGGGGCAAACCAGCAAACGCAGCCAGGCTGGTGGCGGCGGCTCTCACCGGGGAGCACACAGCGCGCCGACACCTCTCCCCCTCCAG
>NW_010429006.1:601-2613 GCF_000710305.1 Buceros rhinoceros silvestris | reverse complement strand
GATGGGTTCAAGTGGAAGAGGGAGATTGAGACCAGAGAGAAGGGAGAGATGTTTGACACTGAGGGTGGGGAGACCCTGGCCTAGGTTGTCCCGAGAGGTGGCAGAAGCCCCATTGCTGGCCCATGTGAGGTCAGGTTGTCCCTTGGGGCTCTGATCAAGCTGCTCTAGTTGCAGATGTCCCTGCTGCCTGCACGGGGGTTGGACTGGGTGACCTGGAAAGGTTCCTTCACCACACACCATTCCATGATTCCATGATTCTGTAATTCCTGCATCCTTGTCCCCAGCCTTTCTCCTTTTCCCATCCCCACCCCTCAGGCTGTTCCCCTCCACCACAGCTCCACGTGCTGCACCCGTTTCTGGAGCCCTGCAGCCCCAGTTGTGTCTTGCAGCCCAGACACCGCTTTACACCACAGCACCCATGTCTGAGACCACCTGAAACCCCGATGGTGGGAGGTGCTGGGGGACGCAGGGCTGGGGTGGAGGGAGCTGGACATGCTCCACCCCAACTGGCCTAAATCTGGGGCATCTACCTGTGGGTTAGGGGCTTTCTCAGGCAGAACTGGGGTGCACAGAGTGTGTGTGGGAGTTAGAGTGGCCTGAGCGTCATGGTCATGTGGAGATGGGTGCTGAGGGGTGGGTGCTTTTCCCCCCACAGGGGTGCACTGCGGGAACTACATCACCTCCCACGGGCTGGCGCTGAACTGCTGCACTGACCTCACCTGGTTCAAGCACATCGTCCCCTGCGGGCTGGAGGGCAAAGGCGTCACCTCGCTGAGCCGCGAGCTGGGCCGGCACATTGCTGTCGACCATGTCCTCGAGCCCTTCCTCGACGCCTTCCAGGAGGTCTTCAACTGCACCTTGGTCTTTGCAGAAGGCCCTGGAGACTAGGGGAGCTGCGGTGGCTTGGTTGGGTGGTTCAGCAAACCCTTGGTGTGGCCAGCGGCTGCCGGGGGCTTTACTGCGAGACGAGAGCTCTGGTGGCTCTGCCTGTAGACCAGGTGTGAACGGTGGCACAGAGGATCAGGCCGTCACTCCTACATCCAAACCTCCCTTGGGGCTGTTCGGGTCTCCGTCCCTTGGCTGAGGCCTCCAAGGGTGCCACATCCCTGTTGCTCACTGGGGATGTGCCCAAACAGGTGCTTTTGTGGGGTTTTTCTGCCTCTCTCCCCCCTCAAAAAATGTGAAATTCGGGTGTATGCTCATGGACACTTTAGAGAGAGGAAGAGGAACCGGTTGATCGAGCATTTTCCCTCGCTGCTGTGTTAAAAGAGGCAGATTTTCTATAAAGCGTTGCTGGGAACTTTGGCTGATGATCCTCTGCTCATTTATTTACCCTAAACTTTATAATAATGATGTTTTTCTTGCCTTGTGCCTGGAGAAATCCTCATGTGGCAAAGAGCCTCACTGTGGTGTTGGGGCAGGAGGAATATCACTGCTGAGAGGCTGAAAATGATGGTTAAAAGGCCACCAGCGCAATGCCGACCTGGTGGGAAAGCGGGAGGGGAAGGGGACGGGGATGGGCTGCTTGAAGAGAGGAGCCATGGCCATCCCAGACCCCATGGGACCCCGCAGCGTGGGATTGAGCATCCTGACTGGGTGGTGGGGACCTGCTTCCACTGGGTCCATGGTGCTCGTGGAGATGTCAGTGGGGTCCGTGCAGATGATGGTGGCCCCTCCAAAATCAGTCACCCATTGGGCTTGCAGCAGCCGTCTTGGGCGAAGGGCTGCGGTCATGCTGGGGTCCCAGTGGCGCTGGGGTCCCGGTGGTGCTGGGGTCTTGGTGGCGCTGGCGTCTGGGCCCATTGATGGAAACGTATAGGTAGACACAGAAACTGATTTTAATCAACAGGATTTTTAAGGGCTGAGAAGCCAACCTGAGCTGAGCTCCTGGGAGCTGCCATTCACCCCTTCGGGGATGCTCATGGTGTGGGCAGGAGGGGCAGTGCCTGGTTTGGGCTCCCCAAAACCTTCCCTTGTTGGTGCCTGATGCGGCTGTGGCCATTTCAGAGCCG
>NW_010429006.1:0-460 GCF_000710305.1 Buceros rhinoceros silvestris | reverse complement strand
CTGCCCCCAGTGCTGGCAGACCCAGCACCTGTGGCAGAGGCACCGATCATGAGCTGCTGGGAGCAGCCAGATGGGTGCTTTGGGGTCAGGAGAAAGGGAAAATGGTAAATAAAGTCCTTGTGCCCTGCTCGGATCAGGATGTGACCCCCACCCGCAGCCCTTCACCGCTGCTCTGGGCCTTCTCCCTGCCCGATGAGCTTTGGGGCACCCACAGGTCCCCATCCCACAGCCCCCAGGGGACAAAGGTTGCAACTGGGAGCAGCAGGGATGGAAGGGCTCTGGATGGGGGGGTGGAAAATCCCATTTCATGGAGCCACCTCAGCTCTGGGAGGGGATGGCAAGTAGAGAGGAAGGTGCCCTGGGCTCAGGGACAGCAGAGACGGATGGAGGAGGGACAGGAAAGCGTGACAGGCAGCGTGTGCCGGGCCGGGAATGCAGGGTCCGGTTCTCCCAGCACCAT
>NW_010429005.1:0-656 GCF_000710305.1 Buceros rhinoceros silvestris | reverse complement strand
TGATCAGCCTTCAGGTGGTCTCAGGGTTGGGGTTCCCCATTTTCAGCCTGTGAGGCATCAAGGTCAACCAGGGAGTGTTCTCAGGTTTGAGGGACCCCATGGCCAGCCCTTGGGGCCTCATGGACAACCAGGGGATGACCCCTAGATTTGAGGGGCCACATCGACAGCCACTGAGGCCCCATGGTCAGCCTGGATGTGGCCTGAGATTTGAGGGGCCACGTGGCCATCCTGCGGGGCCACTTGGACCATCAGGTGATGCTCCCACTTTGGAAGGACAGCATGGCCAGCCAGCTGTAGGTCCTAGGTTCACTGGTGGACCAGGACACCAGGGAGCTGCTCTCGTTTCCTTGCAGCGATCACATGGCAAATTCTCTTTCAGTCCTTCTGGGCAAACAGCTCGCATTGTCCGGAGCAGTTTAGGAAGCTGTAGGGACTGCTCTTGTGCTTGAAATGAGTTCTCAGAGCAGTATCAGCATGTTGACGTCTTAGTGCTGGGGTGAGTCCGCCTCGAACCCTGTGTCCGGTTCTGGGCCCCTCGCTGCCAGAAGGACCTTGAGGGGCTGCAGCGTGTGCAGAGAAGGGTGCAGGGTCTGGAGCACAATGAGCTGAGGAGCGGCTGAGGGACCAGGGGGGGGTGAGCCTGGAGGTCAGGAGGC
>NW_010429004.1:26034-26649 GCF_000710305.1 Buceros rhinoceros silvestris | reverse complement strand
AAATCAGCTGTTCCTCTACCTGTGCTTCCTTGGGGTCTCTACACAGTAAGTGTTGTGTCCAATAAACGTGGACAGGACAGGCTTTTGCAGAAAAGTCAGCCACAAGCATCAGTTTTGTTGAGGAGACTGAGACATCCTCCCTTCCCTGCTCTGCTCAGGATCTCATCTGCAGGAGGAATTATCTGGGCCCTGAAAGAAGACAGCCAGTGCTGCTTGCTGGTTTGGGTTTTTTTAATTATTATTATTATTTCGTGGGGAGAAAGAGCTTGGGAGGTACTTTGGGGTAAAGTTTCAAGGTGAAGGATCTGGAGCACATGAAAGGCAGCCTCTTTGGAGCCTTGAATAAGGCCTTCAAAAAGGCACGACTTCACACACGTACAGGTACTGTGAAGGATCTGGGCCCTGGCCGATGTATGACATATAAATGATATTTAGTGGATGAAGGAAAAAAACAAGACAATGCCCTAATGGTAGCCAATTTAAGAGCTTTAAGAGATGGACCATAAGGATCAAGAAAAACGGGGCCATGGAGACACGCTCTAGGGCAGAGCATGGTTTTATCAGAGTAAATCTGAATTAATTCAGCTATTTTTGGAACATATTCATCTCAGAGAA
>NW_010429004.1:24835-25769 GCF_000710305.1 Buceros rhinoceros silvestris | reverse complement strand
ACACTTCAGGTAAGCCCGTCACAGATACCCACCGTTTGATCCTGAGGGTCTGACTTTGTAAAGAAGTCGCAGTGGGAGGTGGTTATCCTGCAGCCTGGGTGGAAGCTGTCACTGTTGTCATTTTAAAAGGCGATCGTGAAAAAGCATCTCACCCAGGCTGCTAGAAACAGCATCTTGATCTTGAAACTCTGTTCTGCAGGATTATTTCCATGGAGCCAGAGGTAAAAAGCATCCTCTCCACTGCTGCTCTTCCGGAAGAGTTAAAATGCTCTCCAAATCATACCTTTATAAGCAAGGTGATTTCTCAGTGCTTTTGCTAAATTTAGAAATTAATATTAAAGCATTATTAGGTGCTAAGGGTCAGGCATACACCCAGCCAACTAGCTGGCAATGAGTCCACCTGGAACAAAGAGATTCCAAAAGAAACTTTTTAACAAGAAGGATGGTGAAAAGCCAAGCAGAAGTTAGAGGATACCTCATTAAAGAAATTGATAAGCCTAAGTCAGGTCAATCTGTTTAAGTAACTCAATGGCTTCAGTCAGGTAGGAATAGATCTGTTTAATTTGCCTTCCGAAAAGCAGCAGCACAGTGGGAGCGGAGGAGGAGACCTTGTAGGGAGCCATGAGCTTTCCATAAAAGCCGGTCATCATGTGGGAAGTCGCATCTGTGGTTTACTCACTTGGAGAGAGACACCTCACACAGAGTGAGCTGAAACAGCTGTAGGCAGCGAGAGCAGCCGCACGCGCCCGAGGAGTGGACCTGCATTCGGCAGCGCGTGTTAATGCCGTGGGAACTTCCTGCACGGTCACAGCCTGTACAGGGGACACAGGGCTGACCAAAAGAGCTGATCCGGCAAATGCAAAAGAAATTAAACATTAAAGGCATTGCCCAAACTTGGGTTCCTTTTCCACCTCTGCACCAGGAGAGCTTCAGC
>NW_010429004.1:21008-24719 GCF_000710305.1 Buceros rhinoceros silvestris | reverse complement strand
AAGCTGATCTTCTGCTGGAAGAAAAAGCTCTGAATATGGTTCTCGTTTTGAAAGCCAAGCCCAGGGGCCCCAAATGGGACAAATCAATTCTTGCAGTTTGAGGAGAGTGCACTGTGAACTGAACGGCCCTGCCTGGCCTCCATCAGGATGTCTGCTCTACTTAGGCTCACCCGTGCTGACAGCGGGTTATCACTTCAGGATTTCCGTGATGCGGAGAACGGCAGAGCCACCAGCGCGCTGTGCATCCAGGCTGGAAACTGCCAGCAGCCAAACAGCATCTTGCTAATGATTGTTGCTTACAGGGCACCGTACCAGCAGCGATTAACAAACTGCTGCTAAGCCCAGACCTCGTTTGCAGGTCTCCAGGTAACCTCACTGATGTGACTTCAAGGCTTATTTCATCAATGAGCAGAAAAACAATCTCTTTAAGTAATTGTATGGTTTGGTGATAGGTAAATAAGAACTCTGCTTCAAAAAAACTAAAATAAACCCAACACTGGTTTTACTGGGCAGATCTTAGCAGCAACCCAATAGAAGGTTTTCTCCTGCTTTGACTTAATCTACCTTTTAGAGATAGGATTATCACTATGATTAAGAGCAAACACAGCATGAATGGAGTCCCTATCACCCCGGCTTCAAGCAAACATTAAGCTTTATAGCGTATGAGTGTACACAGTAATGAATAAGTACGTCTCTCACAGGCTTTTGTTCCTTGCAGGCATCCTCAGAGGGGTTTGGTGCACGTCAGCAGCCCCAAACATTAAATACCCTTCAGTCAGGCCTCACAAATCGTGAGGTTTTCAATTCTTTGAATAGACCTTCTGGTCTCAGCACTGGGAATCATAACTCAAATCTTCTCCTGCTAATAGGAAAGTTAGGAAACAACTTAAAACGAGAAACGAGAAGGAAGAGATTCCCACATTTCTAACCAACCTGAAGAGGAGCATTTTGGTGAAACAACATTAAGATAACCATGACAACACCATTGATCTTATCAACACAGCAATAATCCACCAGACTAAAACCTGCAGCTCCAATGTCAAAGTGAAATCCATTTGTCTGGAACAGGGTAGATCATTTTTTGCCCTAGGAAAAGGTGCTACATCCTGACTGAAGGCTCTCCTGATTTCCCTAGAGGGGCCGTGTTAGACACATACTTCACCAGGAATGTGGGGATCCCATGGATCCAGGCCATTTCTTGAAGCACCAACATCACCTGCCCTACTCACGGCATAGAATCATAGAACAGTTTGGGTTGGAAGGGACCTTAAACGTCATCTCATTCCAACCGCACTGCCATGGGCACACACACCTTCCACTAGGCCAGGCTGTGCAAAGTCCCATCCAACCTGGCTTTGAATACATAATAAGGCATAAAAATGATCTTCCAATATCCTTCCACACACACAAATGTTGTCCCCTTTGGGCTGAGGATACTTCAGCCACGCTTTTGGCTAGATGATTAGTACAGACCATTAAGCGGTTCTCCTCTGGCTGTATTTATTGTTGACAACTAAAGAAAGAGCAGAGGACCAAGTACCTGCCAAGCCTGTGCAGAGCAGAAGTGCCAAAGGGAAAGAAAAAAGAGCCAGTATAAAATCGGAAGGAAGCCACAGACACTTGTTTTCTCTGACACCTGCAAAACCAAAGCTAACTTCCCTTTTCTCTCAGTGGAAAACCTGCAAATGCAGAGCCTTGGGAGAAAACACCCACCACGCTGTGAATACTTCAAGTGGATGTTTAAACACCCCTCCCTGCCCCAAACTGAACTTCCTGAAGTTGAGTGTGTTTTGATTCACCTTCTCCTAGGAACTTGCAGTTCCTCTTCGAGAGGATATGAATGATAAAGCAATGAGAAGGGGGAAAGCAAAGCTGACAAGTGCCCACATCCCCAAGAAAGCCAGCTCCGAGCAGGAGGACACAGCAGGATAGAGAGCAGCGTCTCAAGAGCAGCAGCAGATGGGTGATCTGGTTCTGCAGAGAGCTTCAGTTAGTCAAATGACTTCTTTTTCAGGGCTTTGTGCCAGAACAAAGCAGAATGAAACAGATAATCCGGTGAAAGAACGCCTCATACAGCAGGATGCTTCCTGTGCGTGAGATTTCAGGGTAACACAAGACACGTATCAAGACACGGGTTCAGCGTGGTCATCAGTAACAGGTCAGAGGGGGAAAAAGGTAAAAAGAAATGGAATATGACAATGCAGAAACAGAACAACAGAGGAAATGCTTTGTGCTGAGAAGTTGTCACTCACTGGGGTCTGGCACTGCGAAACAGCAGTGGCCAGAGCCCCAGAGAGCCATCCCAGCGCAAAGCTGCACATGGGCAGACAGTGATTTGGGGGGAAGGTGCAAGACCAGATACTCATGAATGGTTCAGCACAAAGCACAGAAGAAAAACATCACTGTGAAGCAGACTTAGCATTGCCAGCAACCTGAAACGCAATTTTGGATTTAAAAGCTGCCAAATTAATAAAAAAAAAATTCACTCTGCTAAAATGTCACACAGTAGAGGTTTGGTTGGTTGGTTTTCTGGAAGTGTCTGTATTTTGAAAATTTAAGGATCATCCATCACACTCATTTTAGTCCTCAAAAGAACTGTCTGCAACTTAGTTGGGTTTTTTTTAACATAGTTCCTTAAATGTCCAAAATTAGGTAGTTCAGCAAATAGTGCCGCCAGCAGACGTTTGGCCTTTCCCTGGTCAGGCTTTCCAGTTACATCACATGCTCTTCAGGAACATCTTTCCTTGTCTTCAAGCATTTCAGTGTCACAGGAGTTTAGATCACATTACATCTAAGACCACAGCTGCCCAGCTAGTCACAAATACTCAAAATATTCTGAGCTGAACACACAGAGGACACAGAGCAGAGCGCCAAGCGGCAGAAGTGTGATACAGCATTACAATCCAAAATCTTCTGAACGCGAACCATGTTTTCACATCTCACAGCTATATTTGCAAGGCAACGGTCCTTTTACTTATCTACAGAACGACCAATATTTTTAGCTCTATTCTCTTACATATTTAGTTACTAGCAGAGAGCAGAAATTACGTTTCTCTACTAAAGAAATTTCACTTCTGCATCCCCTCATTCCTTCCTGAGAAAAACCAACAAAAGCACATTTTAGCAATGTCAGTGAACACGTGTCAGGCAAATGCGTTATATCAATGGTGACTCGTGTACACAGCAGAGCTCCTACTGAAACAAGAGCTCACGAATCTTCTGCTACTAAACATCAGACAACAGCATCGGAACAGCACGAACAAAGGCAAATTGCCACAGAAATTACAACTGATCAGATGTTTGTGCATCCCCTGGTTATCAGCAGCAACTGGTGCTTCGGAAGACCACCAGGAAGTTGTGAAAGGTTCTTTCAGACAGGAAAAGCCATCTCCTCCTCAGCCTTCTGGAGACAGCGATACAGCCCAAAGCACAACATACCAAGTATCTGGCATATCAGAAACGCTGTTTTTCTGGCTTACTCAGACCTGGAGCACAGCGACAAGTTTCAGGGTCAACCAGACTTTGGCAAAGCAGCAACACCTCGCTGGAACTTAAATACTGTTTTTCTGAAAGATCAGCAATGAAACATTTGCCCTGTGGCAAAGGGCTCACAGCACCCTTTCAAGCAAGGGACAAGGACAAGTAGTAAATACTTGAGGAAGTTGTCTTCTTATGAGGAAAACAGCCACTCTGCAAAAGGCTTCACTCACT
>NW_010429004.1:0-20908 GCF_000710305.1 Buceros rhinoceros silvestris | reverse complement strand
GTGTGGGGAGCGGGTGAGTCTGGACGCCTCCTCTGTGAGCACGGGGGGTGTATGCTGGGGAAGACAGCAGCTCGTTTCGTTTTCAGCTAAGCCATGCATCTTAGCATGATTGATTATTCGGGTTTCAAGTCGTCTTTGTTTATATGTAGTAGCTTTATGAAAGAGTCCGGACTCTGGGGTCTGCAGGGCAGCTCCCAGTCAACCAGGCCAGTAATAGGTTTTTCCTTCCTACAGGATCATGTTAATTTTGGACCATAAAGCAGCTTCTCCATCACTTTCACACTCACCTACAAAAGACAATACCTACGTGCCACTGGTTTTTTTCAATAGATAACACCAATAAACATATACACACATTTTAACGGCACAGAAGCTGCAGGCAGGCACAGCTCTCGCTGACTTTCAGGAAGGTGCAGACAACTCAGTGCTCTTTGGGCTCTGAAAGCCTCCACGCAGCTTCCTTGGTGGACGCAGCCCTAGGGCTTCAACTCTCCACAGAAGTAAAAAACCACAAACCAGGTATTAGCTCCCTTGGTTTAGATGCCCCAGTCTCTTCCCCCTGGCACTTGCACCCCAAGCAAAGAGGTCGACGGGGTCTCACTCCTAGCCATGCTGTGGCAGGACCCAACTGATCTACTACACCTCAATGCCTGAGCCAGTCACCAAAGCTTCTTTAATTGTCAACAGGCATCAAGTCCCACCTCCAGAGCCTACTTTTTTGGTGTTTCCTCTAAAATGAGACGAATCACATGCTAAACTCCCTATTTCTCTTTGTAACCCATAAAAGCAGGACAGGTAACCAGCTCTGACAGCAGCACATCCATTGCAGATGCTTGCACTCAGTTGGCTGCATCCTGTACCGATCTCCTGCACTTTAAGCAAATTTCCAGCACAGCAAAACCCTCTCTGCTCCAGAAGGAGCACAAACTGCTTCCTCAGTCCCCATGCCTGTCCTCTTTGCACTTTAATTTTATAAGGCGAGCAACTTTCTCCCCATTAAAAGAAACCAGAAAACCCATTAAAAGAAAATGAAGAAGTGTCACCAATTCTCTTGGTGACACCAGAGAACATGCTCCCTTCTGCAAGGTCTTTTTTAAATTATGGGGCTGCAGCAGCACATTATTCCCAGTATCAATTCTGCCAATAGCTCTGTCAGCCGGCAGCACTGAGGGGGGCAGACGGAGCTGTAGTCTGGTCCATGAGAGCCACACGTATGTGAGACTTGGGGAGAGATGGAGAAACGAAGCCCTACCATTCACACTGAAAGGCAGGGCTTGTCACCAAACACAAGCATGCTTTTCCTTCATATCTTAGTCATCCCACATGGTTTTGCTCCCTTCCGTACTCCCTAAGGAAATGACTCCCAGAAGCCAGGCTCTTTTCCTAGCTGTTGGTCTTCTCGGCTCCTCTGAGCACTGACTCCATTTGATGGCTGTCTCTCATCCCATTTTGTCCTCATTGCCAGCCCAGGACACCTAGGAGGACAGTGCTCTCACGCTTCCTCATCTCAAAAGCTACAGAATTAAGAATGAAGTCAAGCCTGGGAACAAAACGTACTGGAGCTACCTCAGCTGAGAAGCCTTGTGAACCCAAAACCGCCTTCCCTAGCGTGGATAAAATTGCTACATCTCCATCCCCTTCCCAGTGCTGTGACAAAGAGGAGACAGCGATAACCCTGTTCCAGGTTTCATGCTGCCAGAGAAAAAAAGACGGGTGTTTTGGTAGTGGCTCCCTCTACTCTCCATCACTGTACTTGAACTGAAGTATGAAAGTAACATCTCAGAGTAGGTACCAGAGTAATTGCTGTCCATGAGGCACCTCAGATTTCAGAGTTGCCTGGGCAGCAGTAATTCCTCAGCCCACTCCTACCCATGCCTACCACGTCTACTACCTATCAAGAGCTATTAATCCTAGAATGGTTGGGGTTGGAAAGGACCTTAAAGACCATCTAGTTCTAACCCCCCTGCCATGGTCAGGGACACCTTCCACTAGACTAGGTTGCTCAAGGCTCCATCCAACCTGGTCTTGAACGCTTCCACAACTTCCCTGGCAACCTGTGCCCATGTCTGACCACCCTCGCAGTAAATGAGCCACATTCATTCTTCTCATCTAGGATATTAGTTACAAGGTTGTAGCTTACAAAACCAAAACCATTTAGTTAAGGTTCTCATATATTGAGAGCTCAGGTATCAGAAACTACCTGTCCAGCAAAAGGAAGCACGCTTGTTTTATAAATAGGTATATTTAGGACTAAGTACACATTAAACTCTCCTTTTGCCATCTAAAACAATCGAGTCTCTAGGAATATTACCCTGGCATATTTTAACATCTCATCAGTCATGTTTGCACAACATGGGATATGGAGAAATCTAAGAGTGAAAACAAGAGAGCCATTAGTGTTATTTATCCTACTGAAGCATTGTTATACTGCAAATACAAAGGTTCTCCATGTCTTCATTACCTTAAACATTTGGCACCTGTGACTTCCCATGGAATAAGCCATCCCCATTTCAACACGTCTTCAACAGTAGATGCCTAAGGCTCATCAAAATTTCATATATATGAAAATTTCAGTATAGTACACAGACCCATCCAGTTCTGTTCCAAAAATTTTTTGTGTGATATCACATTTTAAAAAGGGATAGAAAAGAAATAAATTAAAACGAGACAAGCTCTGAAAGAGGGGCGAAGCAGCAGCTACAGTCTAGAGCCGGCAAAACCACACCAAAGCAGAGTTTCCAGCTCTTCTACAGCAGAGATAGAAATGAAACCTTGTCTTCAGTTCAGTGTCCTACCCAAAGTCTATCCCCTTTTGCTCACTTAAAGAGTGAGCAGAGTCTCTCTTTACCTAATCTCTAAGAACAGGACCCCTTTAAAGGCTGGAATCAGAGACTGTATCTCAGACTTTGTTGAAACAAAGATAAAGTAAATGTTATCTCAGTTTCCCTGAAACTGTAGGTCACCAGTGCTCAGTCTGTGATTGTACAGCAGTAAAGAATAAACTCGGATCAATATTGTCACTGAAACTTGTCCTTTCAAAGCAGTGGCTATAGCAGCATGAAGGCAGAGGGGCCAAGTGTTCCAAATGTTGCTGGAAAGTGCAGCTGGGAGTCTGGTGATTCAGGTTTGCATCAGCAGCATGTGTTACTGACATACGCTGGATATGCCATAAATCACAGGCTTCAGTCAGCCAGGAGTGTTTTTCCTCGATCAAAGATGGGTTGATAGATAGACATATATACACAAATATCTCCTCACCTGCTCCAAGAGGTACCTTGCACAGGGAAAATCTGTGCTCAGCTTGCCCGAAAGCTTTATTGACACCTGCCTCTGTTTTTCCTTCCTGTATATTAGAAGGCAAGAAAGGTGCTCCCGTTTTTCTTCTTCTAGTTTGGGACCTCCCAATGTAGACTTTGCTAGTTCTTATCACTCCCACATGTGGCCCAGTCCCCCTTCCCACTGTTTCCCACTGTTACCCACTGACGTTGTCACTGCAGGGGAAAAAGGAAGGAAAAGAAGGGAACCGTGTGAAGGGAACCGTGTGAAGGGAACCGTGTGAAGGGAACCGTGTGAAGGTTTTAACCTGAAGTTTATTCCTCTTTGGTTGTCTGAGGCTGCTCGAAGCACGAATCCAGTTCTGCTGTTTAAGAAAGAACCGTGTGAAGGGAACCGTGTGAAGGGAACCGTGTGAAGGGAACCGTGTGAAGGGAACCGTGTGAAGGGAACCGTGTGAAGGGAACCGTGTGAAGGGAACCGTGTGAAGGGAACCGTGTGAAGGGAACCGTGTGAAGGTTTTAACCTGAAGTTTATTCCTCTTTGGTTGTCTGAGGCTGCTCGAAGCACGAATCCAGTTCTGCTGTTTAAGAAAGTGATTCACCTCTTGCTGAGAGAGAGCACTGGCTTGTTCATCACATGCCAGCGTCAAAGCATGCCGCTTGTCCGTGCTTACAGCAAGAACCAGATTCCTGCAATTTATTCCTGTGTCTGCAGAGAAATTCCAATAAAAACTGGAAAACTTGACAATTTTAAACTATGCTTCCCTGCCTTTTAAACTGGTGCTTACATTTTAATTCTTGTTTACATAGTCATTAGCAGCATTAAACTAGGGGAGAATCTGCTATGAAGTGTAGTCATCTGGCACCAGGAAAACATGCTGGCATGGTTGTTTGTTGATCTTAGTGGGAGTGGTACTCCGAACCAGGAGATACCCGAGCTTTCAAGTCCTGCTCATTACTTGCTTCGCAATGGCACAGGAAACAGTCAGGGCTTTAATCTTTCCTTCTGGGAATAATCTACAGGACCTACCAGCTGCATTTCTCTTCCTCCATGAAACGCTTCATTAAAGTACTGCTCACTTGATAACAAGTGAGGGAGAAAAACAAAGCAAAAGAAAATAAGTGATGCATTTTTATGCAAAGCCATAACTCCTGCACCTCTGCTCTTGTGCTACAAACAGCTTGCTTGAGTTGAAGGAGATTTGGCTTTGCATGACAACATTTCATAGAACAAGATGGAAAAATGATTCTTAAACACCAGGGAAAAATTAAGAGAGAAAATGCAAGATAAGGAGGTTAGATGAGCAGCTAAAGGCTCCGACGCCTTGATCTTGGTACATCAAATAGAATACATCTACCTACACGCAGACTGTGCCCTTCTAAAAGTACACTCCGCCCTCAATGCACAGATACTCAACTTCAGATCAAAGCATTCTCAAGGATTTTTTTTTTCTTTCACCCATTCCAAGTCACTTCCTCCAGTCACCGTCACTCCTTCCTACACCTCTTATGCACCGGATACAGGGCAGCCCTTCAAATCCGAGTTTAACTCTGTACATCACTATGATTGATCAGACTTCAGCAGAAAGACTGTGTAATGATAATTTCAGAAAGAGGGAGGATTAATTTTGGTGTGATGCCGCAAATCAATCTTCATTTTGGAGTAATTAATTCCCTGCTGCTGCAGGTACCCAATGACAGTGCCGCCCAGGTACCCCACAGCAATGCAAGCTACGGGCTTTGTAACCAAGACAGACCTGTGAGGGGACTCTTCTGCCCAGAAATGCCCACTAATGAGACAGTATTACTGCAACAGGTTGCCCAGAGAGGTGGTAGAAGCCTCATCCCTAGAAACACTCCAGGTCAGGTTGGACAGGACTCTGGGCAACCTGCTCTGGTTGAAGATGTCCCTGCTCACTGCAGGGGCGTTGGGACTAGATGGCCTTTGAAGGTCCCTTCCATCCCAAAACATTCTGTGATTCTTCTACCCTGTCAACCTACACCCAAGATCAGAGGCAGAGGAATATACTTACAAGTTAGAGGAGCAACAAATACAAGAAACACATAAGTGAGCCACACCAGGGAAGACGAGGTGAAGTCCTGGCCTCAGCAAATTTGGTGAAAGTGGCAGAGAGAGAACAGAACTCAGTAGTCTGATTTGCCATGGCGGCTTATATTAAGGATACTAGAAAACGCATTGATAGTCCTTTTTTAATAATTAAGAGCATCAATCTAAAACTTTGGGGCAAATTATGTTCCCATTTTAGTTCATTTAGATCTGTGAAAATTAATTGAATTACTTAAGATCTTCATCGATGTAATAAAGCTGGTGATTTTGGCATCGCAGTCCACGGGTACTCATTACAGAAGCTGAACTACCACAGGCTCGCTCCAGATGGCTTGTCTCTACAACACAGCATACATCCAAGGCACTTCATAAACTAATCACCTACTGATCGTATCCCTTCAATTAAAAATTACTCAATATTTCCAAGTGCTGGCACCCTTCTCAGAAATACCAGGAAATTATGAAGTGCTTGGCCAATAACACGCAGCTTTTCCTACATTACTGAAATGTCAGCTAAACAACATTAACCAGTTGGGTAAGGCAGTATCACTTATATTTGGCACATGGTGTATTTGGAATTCTCTCCACCTCTACATCTGCTGTGGGACCAGCTGAGAGCAGAGACGAATGGGAAAAAAATGCCTCTTACTCTACAGTAGGGACAGAAACGGAGAGAATGTTTAGATCCATTAGATTCAATCAAACGGCAAAAGCTCCAAAGAAAGCTCCAGCATTGCTCCTCTTCCATGAAACAGACCCCGCTTATGCAACGTTGCTGCAGAGGAGAGGACGCAGGATGGGAGAGCTTTGCTGAGCGGTCCAAGGTTAACCAGGAGGTTTCATTCCTCCACTAAATTACACATTTGCTTACACAACTGTGCCACTTGTTCTGGTTTATATCTGGTGAGGATAGCAAAGCAGAGAGGCATGGACCTGAAGATGATGACGACGTGGGGTTTTTTGTGGAAAACAAAAAAATACAGAACTCGTTTCAAGATTTTCTTGGTTCCTTATAGACACAAAGGGGTTTTTTACTCTTAATACAAACTCCTCAGAGCATTGCTCACCAGCTAGTTCAGTTTGAACCAATGAAGTCTCTCCTCCAGGAATGGAGTCATTATCTATCAGTCTCCGCTGATAGACAGGTGGGGCTTGCATTAGTCATGGCTAACAACTTGGAGCAACTAGCAATAAAACTAAATTACGCCTTTGATGAAGTAGCAGAATTCCTTACTCATTGTAAAAAAAAAAAAAAAAGAAAAAATAAAGGGTATTCTCCAGTCAGACAGCTGTGCACGTCAAATTTGGTTCAATGTAGTTAACATTGCAGCCACATTTTCAGCCAAGAGAAGGTGGCTCAGCTCCACAGCGAGCAGATGTTTGTATGGAATAACTGAATCAGTGCGAGACAAATCTTCCTGTACTGAGGCTTTTTGACAAGTGCCCCAGAACTCAGTTTTTTCACTACAATGGGTGATTTATGGGCCGTAGATACCTGACGGGCCATAAACATGGGACCCTCCATGGTCACCTAAACCACCTTGCATACGCCTTGTCATTTCCCTTTGCAAATACACCCTGCTAGCCTGCTGCGACAGCTATTTACCATCTCTTCCCAAAGACAGTAATTACACCATTTAAGCCAGTCACTTATATCACTGATGCTGTTATTTTTTATAAATATTAATGACCCTGATTGCTATTTAGCACTGCTGTAGTTCAAAGCTTGGAGCATCTCAAATACTTATGGCACAGACAGTTACTGGGAAATCCAAGCTAGCAAGAGAATTCAGGAATAATATTTTCCAAGGGAGTTGGGTGGCCATTGCGTGAGGCCATCCGTCTTGCACCCTGACATTGTGTGGCTGCATCCAGGGAGTTCAAACACTGCGCCAGGGTGTCACTACAGCAGAAGGCTTTGCAGCAATGCCACTCGATCATTTGAGAATACACACGGGGACGTAACAACATACCGGTTCCCTTTAGAGCAGCCCTATGAGAAGGTGTATTCCACATTCTTTTTATTCTGATACAGACAGGCACGCTATAAACACAGCCTTAAAAACGAGCATGTAGACAATCAAAACAAGCCAAAAGTGTATCACATTTGGGCTATAAAGGAGTTCATCAGGACGATCTGAAGGCATCCTGTGCTTTCCCACCACAAAACTGTACGTTTGCCTTTGCTATTTGTCTCCATGAACACTAGCTGAACTTGTGCTAATAAAAATCAAATTTCTTCACAGCAGATAGGTACGCTGTAGCCTTTATTCAGAAACCCCAGTATTTTCAGCTAACAGCTTCACCCCGTGCTAGGGTGCAAACCTTTTCTTACAGAAACCACTCATGACCAGAGACCTAGCCTACTAGTTTATTTCTACTTCACTGCAGGTCATTAAAGAGACTTGTCTGGCTGAACAGCTTCCAGACCTGCAATGAAGTAGTTATTTAATATCCTCAGACAAAAGGTACTATGCAAATAAAGAATGCTGTGTTGTACCAAAGAGGGTCCTCTGACTACCAGCTCTTATTAGTCCAATAGAGGTAAATGGATTCTAGCCCGAGTTTTTGCAATACACTTCCCTGGATAAAGAGTCTTTAGTTTAACATAAACCCTGCTAAACAAGCTACAGCCCACTTAGCTTGACAAATTTAAACAATTAACCTGCGGGAAGCCAAGCTGCTTTTCAATATTTGCAGGGCAGCTGCCTTGAGCCAATGTCTGAAGTACAAACAGCCTCCAGGGCCAGATTCTGATTTCATTCAGCATGGTGTAAACAGGAATAATCCCTTTAGAGATTAGTAGGAGCGAGATCAGATACAGGCTCTTGGAATTAAGCACAAACCATGTGCTTGCTGGGCTTATTCTAATTCTGCTAAGTGCAAAGCAATTCTCCTTCAGCACGACCCTCTCCCTTGCTGTCAAAAGCACTCTGAGCTGAGGAGCAAAGGAAGTGATACTGATAACACCCAACTGAAGATATTTGTCATTGCAAAATACTTTTGCCTACCAAATTATTTAATAAGCCTTGTTATTAAAAAACACCCCACAACAAAAACAATCCCTTCCAATTATCCAGGCAGAGCAAAGTTGTGTTTAAAGATCCCTCCTGGCCCCCGAACCATGAAATGAACTACAGCAACCATCTTTTACAAGAAACCCACACAATTACTTTAAGTTACAGCATCCATCTCTGATTCTGCATATATATCAAAGGAAAACATAGGCAGAGCTTTAGCCAGATGCATGTAAAATCCTTAGGAATCCACAGGAATTACAGTGTTGTCATGAACGAATGCTATATCATCCAAAAGTCGCTTGTATCCTTCCCCTGCCACCGCCTCCTTTGAAAAGTCAGGCAATAAAAAGACACGCATGCCAGTGAGTATCTTGCTTATTTTTAGGGAAGGTCGAAAACCAAGTCCCCACCTCGATAAGATTGTGCGTCACTGTGCAACTGTGCATTGGAACAGGCTGCCCAGGAGGTGGTGGAGTCCCCATCCCCGGAGGGGTTTCGCAGCCGTGTGGGTGTGGTGCTGAGGGACAGTTGCTGCAGAGCGTGGTGCGCCATCCATAGGAACAGGCTGCCCAGGGAGGTGGTGAAGTCTCCATCCTTGGAGGGGTTTCACAGCCGTGTGGGTGTGCTGCTGAGGGACATGGTTTAGGGACCCTGGCAGTGGTGGGGAACGGTTGGATTCGATGATCTCAAAGGTCTCTTCCAGCCAGAGGATTCTGTGATTCTATACCAAAAGGATGTAACTTCTGCCGTTTGTCATGCTTGTGGTACATCCCTAACATACCAGTCTGAGTATGCACCTAGAGAATCCTGGTGAAAGATGCTAAGATACAAGTCTCCACCCTATTTAGATCAAGATACAAGTCTCACAGGCAATGGGAACCTATGAAGTTACCCACTGAGAAGGATAGCAGGAATCTGCATAAATACTCTTCTCAATTGATGTTGAGTAGTTTAGTCTCTCTGCCACGATGCTTACATCATTTATGGCTCCCAAAATAGCCAACTGAAGGACACCTCTAACTCGAGATGCTAGCTGTGTTGCTTTGTTCTGCACCTCCTGAAAAAATTCCAATTTTAACTCTCCCAACACTAAAGACACTCTGCAGGTTCCCACTGTAAGCCTTAAAGGTCACTCGTCAGGTTTGAAATCTTTTACCGCGTGCTGTTGACAAGGATCCCTTACCCCATGGCCTTTGGGGAAGAAAAATCTCACCTCCCATTGACTTTGGGCAGGAAGTTGAAATTCAATTGGAGCTATAAGCAGACTGTCAAGGGCGGCCACACCTACAAAAGACTTTCCTTTGGAAAAGGGAGGGTAATTTTGTAAGAAGAGATTTTACTGTTTTTTACCTTCAGCTGGGCTCTTGGACAACGATGACTGATGGCTCTAGGAAAAGCACCCATTAGCTCTGGGTAAGGAAACCACCGTCAACAAGCCCCTTCACACTACTGCCATGTGTTTTAGAGATTATGAGAAGTCACAAGCTTCGTAAGTCTCACTAAGCAGATGACGGCTTCAGCAACTGATTTGAACACACGTGCTGAGCAACTTCCCTGTGCTGACTGGGAGGGAAGCACGCTGCCCACTCTGCCTCTGTGAGATATTTTGGTCTTGCCTTCAACAGTCTCCAGGTAACGAGCAGATCAAGCCCTAATGAGCTCATTAGATATGACAAGTCCATACCCAAGGTTACTGTGCACAACCCTATTCTCTCTTAGAGAAAGGTGAAACTATCATGCAGTGTTTGTGACTGATGGAAGAGAGGATTAAAAACAAAACACAGCGCTTGATCCGAGATGCAGAAACACTCCAATTTCCTTGGAAGTCAATATTGTTGGTGCCAGCGAAAGTGATGCTGCCACATACCTGCTCAGGAGCAGCAATCAGCTCAGAATGGCAGCTGGAAGGGGAGATCTGAAAGATTGATTCTGACAGCTAAAAAAGCAAGACAGTTTTTAATACTCAGAAAAGTGTCAGTGCCCTAATAACAGAATTTCCGTATCTAAGAGCTATACTTGTCAAATGCAACCTGATTAGATACAAAAGCAAAGAAGGTAGCTGGGCTTTGACAAATTCAGAACAGTCCCCTTTGTAGCGGTGAGGGACTGTGAAGGAAATGTGCTCCAAAACGATCAAGTCCTGCCTAGATTTACCCTCAACTCGACCCTCGGGCACCGATGGCAGCATGCCCCAGTTCACAATTTCAGTGAGGAGCATGCCAGCAGCGCAGAAACAGGCAGCACCAGTTTAAGCAGCACCAAGTTTCACCCTGCAGAAGAGCCGTCTTGCAAAGCCAGTTGGTTTCCTCCGAGAGTGGGAAGGGTTACACGCCACCCTGGTAATCTCACCCTCTGTGTCTGCCCTTCTGCCAAGCAAGCCTGACCCTCCAACAAGAAGTGCAGCAGGTTGCCTCAGGCCTTCTTGTTCTGTCTCCAGCCTGTTCCGTGAGAATCTCCTCACTGAAACATCACCAACATCTTCTGCATCTGTATATCACAACCAGTAAATTTCCAAGCAAAACAGTAAAGGCATAACTTTTTTTTTTTTTTTTTTTTTTTTTTTTTTTTTTTTTTTTACTAGCAGACAACAGCCCAACTCAAAGTTATTTTCCAAAAATCAGAGACACGCCAGAAGTGTGGTTAGCAGCTCTGAGAACAACCTCCAGGGGAGAGTTGTACCTCCACAAAATGCCATTTTCCAAAATGAAGCTGTGCTGGGGTTTTTTCCACAAAACACAGAGCACCTCTGAGTTTCCATGTGGTAAGATAAATTAGGAAAATGACATTCTGAGCAAAGCTTCTTCATGACTTCACTCACACACACAAGAAGAAAAGTTGGATGTGTGGGGTCCCTGAGTCAGATCTAAGGATGGCTTTCTGCTGCCCTAATGTAACTCTTGGTCAGGCTTGTTCCCACTGTCCTTTTCCCAAAATAACAACCTTAAATGGGGCAAGCTTCTCAGGATTGTTTGTCAATTAGTGTGATGACAGTCCCCACAAAGAGGACACGGGTATTTTAAGCCACAGGGACAATGGGCTACTATCTAAACTAGAGTGGGGGAAGCTCTTCTCCAAGAAACAATAGAGGCAGTGGCCACACTGAGACTTCTGGCTTAATGTGGTAAAGATTCAGGTTTATAGAGCATTCTTCATGCAGAGCTTTTACAGGAGTAGGAAAAGTGCATGTCCTCTTAAGCCAGCAGCAACTAAAGACAACAAATGAGCCCCTCTCCTACAGCAGCAGTGAGTCAGATGGCAGCAGAGGAAGAAAAGAGCTCTGTGAGACAGGGACGTCCCCCTCCAAACAAGCCTGGATGATGATTCTAACCTATCAATTCTTTTCCATCCAAATCTCCAGTTTTTTCCTCTATTAAAAATAGTCCCAAAATGAATTGCAATTACATAGCATCACCCTCTGACAATCCTTACACTCAACTCCATATGGATGAGACTCTCACGTTGCAGAGAGGCAACTTATTCTGAACTCCTTTGTTTTATTAAACATTTTTGGCACTCCTGCAATTACTGTACCACCCCGTACTTTTCAATAACCTTGTATTTTTCCAACAGCCATCATCGTCCATCTCCTGCTCCTTCACTCTTTGGCATTACAACCACACATGTAGCTGTTCAAGGCTTATTTCTGTTCAAAGCACTGGCCATTTTACACCACAGAGTCAGGTGCTTTTGGATAAGCCCAAGCAGGGCACAAATCAGTGTCTCAAGTGGGCATTTTACACAGCTCTCATTGGCTTAATTTTACTGTCTGAATTGTCTCTCATCAGTACACTTATTAAGGGGGTTTCTTTAATAGGTTGTCTTCCAGACTACGCATACACCTCGCTAGCCCAGCAAGCTAATGAAGGGACCATTTGAGATGGCAGCTCAGCCAGGCTCCAGCATCGTGCAGCTTTATCACAGAGTTGTGGAGCTGCTGCTATTCCACACATCCTGTTACCACTACGCAGGCTTTTCCTCTATCATTTCTGGGCTGAAGCAGTTTTAATTTTGCATATGTATTTTTGCATATTTTTGCAATATTCATGGAAAATTTGCTGTGACAGCCGCAGTGAGTTAATGACACTTCATGTTCCTCTGTATGGTCTCAGGAAACAGGCAAGCAAAAGCAGTGCATCAACAGCCACATGGAAAAAGCATCAGACTGCGTGATCCTTCAGCACTCTTTGTAGCAGACAAAGCAGAAAAGCAGGTGGGGTTTGTTGCTCTGGCAGTGCTTTTGCACATCTCTGATGACTGCGCTACTCGACAGAGTGGCAGACAGTGACTTGCTAAAGCCAGTGCCCCATCTCTGAAGCTCTTCTGTCCATGTGGTTGAAGATTTCCTTCTACCTTCCCGATTAAAAAAAAAAAAAAAATCAAGCTGTTGGTCAAATGGGAAATGTTTGTTTTTACTGGAGTCTCAACACATTTTACAGGCTGAATTCAACCTCCAGGAAACCTAAATGCTGTCATTTACAGCGGATAAAACTAGAGCAGAGAGCTGAGACAGGACAGGGCTTAACTCTCCAAAGTTCTCAGCCATAAGTGTGTCCTCCCACCACCAAGTGCTTGACCTCAGATGCAAATTTTGGTGCCTCCAGCTCTACCAATGTCTTGGTTCACTCTGAGCTTGGGACACAGAACCAAGCACCAAGGAGGAAGGGGAGTGGTGGAAGCTGTGGAAATTGTTCTCCTCTAGCAAGGAGAAGTTGCGGACACAGGAGTAATGAGAGAAAGAACACATGCACAAGAGGGACAAAACCCACAGAAAAGTACTAGAACAGCAGGACTGAAGGACATTTCAGTGTCTACCAACGCATACAGGAGATGAAACTAGGAAAGCTCTTCCTGAAGCTCTGAAGAAGCTCTCAGGATCCGTCACACACTTCATATTACTATGGGCACCTCACATCACAGTGCAGCCATCAGGGTAGAATCAGTGGAGGTAAGATTTTTGCCTGGAGATGATGAGGTCTTGAATCAAAGCTGTATCCTCTGGCAGCCAGCTGCCTCCTGCCCAGGCACTCCTGCGAGTCCCCAGTTCCACGAGTGAGCCACACCACAGGCATTTCTGGCAGCCCAAAAGAAAGGAGCTGCCTTTCGTCAAATTTATAAGCCATCCCCACGCTACACTTCCAAACTCTCTTCTCCTCTTAACACCATATTCGATTTCCATATGATAGTTTCCAAGAGCCAGTTTACATTTGAATATTGCCTTCCTAAGCAAGAAAAGGTTTTGTAAGGGTCTATTTCACTACTAACCTTTCAGAAAGGCTAATATGATTTTTCCTTCATTTCTGTGTTGCCATTACAGTATAATCTCCAGAGCATGAGAGATAACTTCATCACCTCACAACCTGCATAACTTCACTGCAAAGGTTCTGGCATTCTCAGCCACTGAAGTGTATGTGCCTCCATGTCCTGTCTGCAAACCTGCTTTGTGCTTCCACCCGTGCTGCTGCTTGATCGCCTGGAGATATTAGGTAGCCCCCAGCATTAACATTTGAAGTTTGATGCTGAACTTCCATTAACAGCACACAGGACAAGCAAAAGTTCATTTTTATTTTTCAGGGAGAATTTTTAGGCTAGAATTAAGCACGCTGTTCAGGAAGAGTGGCAGGTCTGTTAGTAAGATGCAGAGCAAAGCCACAGGAGACTTGATCATACAGCCATTGCTTCTCAAGAAGAGCAAATTTTATCTGAAGGGGAAAAGCAAAGGATGTAGGAGGGGTAAAGAGAAAAGAGAGATCAAGAAGGAAGATACCTAATTCTTCTAATAAGCATTAGACCAAGAAGCAGGAAAGATCCTTTCTTTCCTTGAAATGCACAAAATTGCCCCGAAGAGAAAAGCTGGGTGAACCTTCTGAAGAATAATAATTTCAATACAGAAATGGTTTCAAAGAGAAAAGAAACAAAAACACAAATTCAGGTATAATACCAGTATTGCCATCGGCTGACATAAACTGTGTTGATGCAGGTCATATCAAATTCAGAGGAGTCACTCCAACATTTCTGAAGGCAAACTTTCCTCTCTGCTCTCTCAAACTGAGTAATTTTGACTTCCTGGAAGTTTAAAATGAACCTAGAATTAAGTAAACCAAAAAGCAAGAATGACTGGTGCTGTTTAACATCTTTGTCAGCAGCATGGACAGCAGATTTGAGCGCACCCTCCACAGGTTTGCCAACAAGATCAAGCTGTGTGGAGCGGTTGACATACTGGAGGGAAGGGATGTCATCCAGAGGGACCTGGGCAGGCTTGAGAGGGGCACCCGTGAGAACCTCATGAAGTTCAGCAAGGCCAAGTGCAAGGTCCTGCAGCTGGGTGGGGGTAACGCCAGGCACAGATACAGGCTGGGCGATGAGTAGATCGAGAGCAGCCCTGCGGAGAAGAACTTGGGGGTGTTGGTGGATGAAAAAGTGAATGAGCCAACAATGTGTGTTTGCAGCCCAGAAAACAAATCATATCCTGGGCTGTATCGACAGAAGTGGAAGGTGATTCTCCCCCTCTACTCTGCTCTGCTGAGACCCCACCTGGTGTGCTGTGTTCAGCTCTGGGGACACCAGCATAAGAAAGACATGGACCTGCTCAGGCTGGTCCAGGAGGGCCATGAAGATGATCTAGGGTAGAGTACCTTCCCTGTGAGGTCAGACTAATAGAGTTGGGTTGTTCAGCCTGGAGAAGAGAAGGTTCTAGAGAGACCTTATAGCAGCCTTCCAGTACTTAAAGGGGGCCTACAGGAAAGATGGGGAGGGATTCTATCAGAGCAGGTAGTGATAGGATGAACACTAATGGTTTTAAACTGAAAGCACTTAGATTTAGATGCAAGGAAGAAGTTCTTCGCCCCGAGGATGGTGAGGCTCTGGCCATCAGTTGCCCAGAGAGGCTGTGGATGCCCCATCCCTGGCAGTGTTCAAGGCCAGGTTGGATGGGGCTTGGAGCAACCTGGTCTAGTGGCAGGTGTCCCCGCCCATGGCAGGAGGGTTAAAACTAAACAACCTTTAAGGTCTCTTCCAATCAGAACCATTCTGTGATTCTATGAATGCCTCACTTGTCAAGATAACTATGGTTTTGATCCTGACTTTTTTAATTAAGGTTTGCTTTGATTCATTGTAAACCAATATTTTTCTGTTTTGTCTCCAAAACAAAAAAAATCTAAGTCAGATCATCTGTATTAACTGATTGAAATCAAGATCTGGTAAGAGAAAGCATTAGATGCATGGAGTAATAGTTCGCAGCTGAAGTCTTGCACTAATGCAGGCTGCAGCCTGCACACTGGGCAGGTCACGTGGAAAGCACCACCACAGCCCATCAGACTAAAGGAATTTAACATACAGGCATGGATGCCCCTATTGCACCCTGAGAGCTTAGATGCACTGCAGGGTGTCGCAAAAGAAACAAATGTTGTGAGGTCAGCTCAGATTCCAGTTGCAGGTAGCCCTATAAAGTGTTCTTTACGTATGACTTTGTAGAAGTCTCAGGATGAAGTACACAGGTCTCTGCTTCAAGGCTAATCCCAAAGGACTGTCTGTAGGACTCAGACCAGTATGTTTCAAGCCAAATACTCAGATGATATCTTCCAATTCGACCTATAGTTTTGCACGCCAGGATGTAAGCAGGTATCTCAAAAAAATGAAATCCAGATCTGGCCATGTGCAGTATGCATTCAATTTGAGCTGCAGATAGGGAACCTGATTCCTACCTGAAAAAAAAATGCAGGTGATGCCTTATGCTTCCCTGGCAGGGTCATATTAACTGAGCTGGCAGATTTGATAGAATTAGATTTCTTTGTGGAGCTGGTACAGCACTGTGATGTGTCAGCACACACAGCTTTTCAGATAAGTAAGATTAAGTCATTGATTGAAGATCCAGCCTCCAGAAATAATATGGTGTCCTTTAAAAAGAACAACCTTTGTTTTCTGTTGGTGTACCAAAGCAAAAAAAATAAAAGAATTTCAAAATCCACCAATCCTGGGAAAATGTCAGCAGCAATTATGTAGTCCAGAGACATTTTAAAACTGCATATAATGTAATACCTCAGCTCCACTGTGCCTGTTTTTGCTCTGCAGAAGGGTCCTCCAAAGGGATGGATAAGGATTGATCCAGCTCAGGGGAGTGTGAGGGATACCCACAGTACATGTGGTCTCCATGCCAACAGCAGTCCTGTGTCAGGCACCAGCAAGGTGGGGACCTTCACATTTGTACCCTCTGGGCTCTGATCACAGCCATTCACTTCTTCACTCAAACCCTTTGGAGTGGAAAGCTCTGGAGGGCCAAGCCTGAACCACAAACTACTGCTGAGAGAGAGGACTTCCAAACAAACGGAAAAGCTACTACAAAAAAACCCAAAGATCCTATCGAGATGATGTCTTCAGAGCAAGAAAGCTATACTTCAAACATTTGTCACCAGATGCAGGGTACAACCATTCACATCGGGCCTCTTCTGCGCTCTCCAACACCTCATGATCACCCGACGGAAACAGGCTGTGGTTTTATGATTTACAGATTTCCTAAAATAATACACCCCCCTCTCTGCTGAAAGGCTTTGTCATCTCATACACAGCATACAAGGCTTCTTCTCCCATGAAACAACTTAAGAGGACTTCAAAGCACAGCAGAGCCAGGAACAAATTGCCTTCTGTCTTCCTTTCCCCCCAGAATCGCATTTTATCAATTGCAATGACTGTAGTAATTGTTAACACCCCTAATCTTAACACGCCCTTCAGAGCAAGCCTCTACCAGTGTTACTGGGAGTTTCTTTTTGAAAGAGATCCCTGTCCCCCAGGGCCCCCCATTCTCCACGGCTATTCCACAGTTGTGGGTGTTGTGTAGCCCTGACTTACAGGAGATTTTCAAAGCCTTACAGGACATTTTCCACACAGTGACTTGAGTTTGCTACTTACAAAGCAGAGCATGGGGTGCTCAGCACCAGTGAAAGAGGAGGCTGGGGTAAGAGTGGGAAAGGTGAGCAGAAGGGTGACAGATCTCTGTGGCTGCTGTTAATGCGTGCCAGGGTGGCCCAGAGCTTTTACCAGAACAAGAGAAGTCACATGAGGTAGGAGACAAGTCCCCTCTAACAAATCTACCTCCTAAACAGAGGCCACTTAGATAATGTTATCAACCTATTTCATAAGTCAAAGGTTAGTCCCCAAGCAACACATCTAGCTCCTACAAGGTCAATTCCATTGCCATGCACAGGTTTCAGACACCACTGGAGATGCTCTAGACATCAAGCCACCCTCCTGGGGTCTCAAATACAATGCAAGTCAGAAACTCGCATCTTCCTGGACTAACTCCAGAAGGCCAGGACAGCTAGTTCAGGGTAGTTCAAATGGCACTAAGTGACAATGGTTAAGGAGCAAAGATCCCTTAAGCGTGGTACATAATTCACAGCCCTTTGGAGCAGATACCTGTTGGGCGATACAGAGCAGATACCTACTGGGCAATGAGTTGAATCGATCTTCAAACACCACACTAGTCCAGCAAGAGATGCAGACATGCTCCAGACAGGCTGCAAAGGCATTCAATCATCTCACCAGTGGGACCAGGCGTACTACGCCTGCCACATGGCAGAGCTATCACCAGAGCCAGACGGGAGCTACCACCTTCCTAAGGCAGCGGAAGCCTCCGTTAGTCTGTTGTTCGCTGGCACAGGCACTATGGCAGTTAAGACCAATACGCACATTTACAGCCGTCCATTGGCAAGTTTCTGTTAGTCATAGTGCTCAGGAAACATCTGTATGAGACCAGGAAGCTTCTCACTGGTTTAAGTAATTCCACTCCGAGGTGTGAGCTGACAGATAGTCCTAAAGCTATTCTAAACTTGCATACCCCTGACCTACTCGGATTTTTATTTGACAGTTATTAGGCATAACATAAACATGACAGTTCCAGCTTTGACACAGTTACGCAGGACTAAGTGCTCTTCAGAGAGGAGCGAGGATACTCTGCCACTTTGCCTTATTCAGTGGAATTCACACCCATGTTTAACCTGTATCAATAACCTCAGAGCAGTCAGGCTGTTTTCTCCTGCAAGCTTCACTGTATGCACTGTTTAGCAGATTTTATAGTCATATTTATATCAAAGTTATGAGTACAAAACTAACCAGGATTGCTCTGAAAGGTTTCATCAAAGTATCCCAGAAGAGAGGCCAGCTATTAGAAATAATTGTTCCATTTAAGTGCTCCTAGGCGAACACAAACAGCTTCTGCATGCCCAGGTTACAGTCATGTCCTATGTCAGCATCACACTGTCTTTGGAAAAAAGTGTGCTGCAAGGGAAAGACAAGGACATGACGGAAGAACTTTATTCCCTACTTCACGGATTCATCTATCTACAGAGCAGTGCTGTTTCAGATGAGACACCAGTACTCCTGTGCTGCCTTCTGCAAAGTATGGCATTATATGGAATACATAGAAAATTAAGTCTGGTATGAGAGAGAAAAAAGTTAAAGAAACTCCACAAGTAGCACCTAACAGTGCTGAAACAAGACAAAAAAAAAATGCATCTTTATTCAGAGTTCTCAGCCAGTGCCATGAAAAGCTCCACCAGGTGGTGGGATTAACAGCACTTGAAACATGCTGCAGAGCTGGATTTGCTCTTACTCCTCTCCTTTTAAAAGCACATTTCTGCTTCACCAGGTTTTGGCAATATCATTTAACAGCAATATTTGCAATGCACTTGGCATAGAAGATGCTGTTAGAAGATGGAGCTGTCATCTGCATGACCCTAATTTCCCCTCAAATTACTCCCAGGTTTACATAAATAAAAGAGCAAACTGATAAGCAGATACAAAGTCTTATATAAAATTCTGTTGAGCTTTAAAAGCTACCTTCCTCAACTGAGAGCCATCACCATTATCATCAATTTTGAAGTAAAAACTGCGAACAAGTTTGCAAGCTCCCTTCTGGCCGGGATGTGTGAAAAATTCATACAAACTGGGCAACTCGCTGTCTCCACTGCACAACCAGACTGTGCCCCAAGTGAGCGAGCCCAAGAGTAAGGAATCAGGTTTTGCTCTTCTTTTGGCTTTTTCCACAGACTATCCTTCTACATGTGACTAGCAGGAAGAGAAAGTAAATGTTTATTAAACAGAAGAGTACTTTTAAAATCTAGAGGTGGTTTGAAAGCTAATTTCACAGACCAGGACTTTGTTGAGGCACAGGATTTAAACTTGCTGCCGCTGACATGTTACCCCACAGCAGCTCCAAAAGAGAGTAAATGAAGTGAGAAATTGCCAGAGGAACAGAGTGCCAAGTTTACCAGAGACCTACACTGGTGTTTTGTTTTCAGGATAATCAAGAAAACAAGCACCTTCAACTAATAAACAAATGCACTGTTTTTATTCATGTTCAACCATTCCCTCCTCCACACCCAGCCATTGCCTGAACATGTGTTCAAGCAGATTAAAAACCAGCAGGTTCCAAGATGAGCCCAGAAAGGACCTCAAGCACCACTCTGCCCTGCAGACCATCATCACGTAGGACCCCGGGGGGCAACCCCAACCTCTTCTAACATGAGAGCAGCTCCGTCAAGGCGATACAAACAGCAGGCAGAGCACCGCCAGCTCTGGATCAAGCTGTAAAAACTGAGGAGGGGTGAACATATTGCCTGCAGAAGGCAGTGGCTGGCATGGATCCCACGGGATGCTAAGGATGTAGCAATCCAAATATTTCAAAGCAGGTGCTTCACACAGAGCCACCCCTCCAGCTAACACTGAGTAAACAATGCACAGGAGGAGTGTGCTGCTAATTGAGTATCTTCCAAACTGCCAAGAGGCAAGAAGGCTCCAGTGAAAGGAGACTCTTCTTTTTAACTTCTGTCACTAAAGAGCACCAACATAAACGAACTCCTGAGGACAGGATCCAAGTAGAATAGGGACTTTCTTTTCTCTACCCTTGAATTTCCTGTCCCTTCCACACTGAAATTTAATTTCCTTTTCAAAGGGAGCTTTTGGAGCTTATGAAAATTGACCCAAAAGATTACAAGGGCTTTGTAACCCTCCAATCTCTCTGAAAGATCCATAATTAGGGAGGTTCTTCCTTTAACTTGTGTGCCCAGCAGGCTAATGTATAGTTCAGAGTTACAATTATATTTACAATGAATCGTTACAGCGTATTGGATGCATAAGCCCAACCGTTAAAGAGTTGAAAAAATCTTGTGTGTCTCAAACGAGTAAATATGCATCAAGGCATTTCTTTACCGGTTTGTTTTCTTTTATGCCAAGACTAAAGAAATCACAGTAAGGACCCGAGATGTGTATTTGCTATAGAGAGAAACATACCAAGTGTAACAAAAACACACCGAACAACCGGACTGCTGGCCTCGAAGACTAGTTATTAACACTCCATTAGAAATTAATTCCCCAAACAGAGGTGTGCGAGCGGGCACCTAAGACAGCTAGTCTGCTCTTTTCCCTCTCTGAGTAATTAATACTCGCTTTCCTCTGTTGCCGCACACCCAAGAGAAAAATTTAAAAAGAAATCACAAACACAATAAGAAAAAGCCCAACAAAATCGGGGTGCAGGACCCCGCCGGGCCGGTCCC
>NW_010429003.1:0-295 GCF_000710305.1 Buceros rhinoceros silvestris | reverse complement strand
ACACCGAGCCGGCCCCAGGGCTGCAGCGGAACCCGCGGCCACTGCCCGGTGCCAGCAGCTCGTCCCCACCTTGCGTGGGGTCGTGGTTCTCCCAGAAGACTTTGAGCAGCTCCTCGTAGCAGATCTTCCGGGGGTCGAAGATGACCCTCACCACCTCGGCATGACCCGTCAGCCCTGCGGCCAGAGCCAGCCCTGCAGCACTCCTGGGACAGACCCTCCAGCCCCCCAGACTCCCCCCACCCACGATGGGGCAGGGGGGCAGTGGCTGGTGCACCATGAGCTGGGAACTGATAAA
>NW_010429002.1:792-1145 GCF_000710305.1 Buceros rhinoceros silvestris | reverse complement strand
TCGGGTATTTCTGGGAAGAAGGAGGAGAAGAAACATTGAACCCAAAGGCAGGAGAGAAGGATCCTAAACCCCGCCTGAGCCGCTCGTTTGCCTTTGTACTTCCACCACCACTTTGTTTCGAGGACGCGGTACAGATTTAACACCACCCCTCGTAAGCGCCGGTACGGGCCTGCGTTAGATCCTGCTCCATCAGGAACTCGGTCTTTCCTCCCCCTTCACCCCCACATCAAAGCGCTGCCGGCACTTTAGGCACGAGGCTGCTCCCAAACGCTGTTTTACAAAGGGGGGAACCGAGAAGCAGCAGCAGCAGCCGGACTGTGACTGTGTCGAGGGGACACGGGAAATACTCGGCG
>NW_010429002.1:0-719 GCF_000710305.1 Buceros rhinoceros silvestris | reverse complement strand
CAAAGGGGGGAACCTAGAAGCAGCAGCAGCAGCAGGACTGTGACTGTGTCGAGGTGACACGGGAAATACTCGGCGCTGAACGGAACTCTCGGTTCCTCGTCAGCACCATCTCCCTCCTCTTCCTCAGTCTCCAGTCTCGATCGCTCTCTCCACATTGTCTGACTGCAAGAGGAGGCAGGTTTTGCTGCCGGGGGTTGCACACGCTCTACAGAACCCAGTTATCTCGCCCCAGACAGCGAGCACGAGGCTTCTCGGCCAGGAGAAGCCGCTGCAGCAACACTCACCGTCAGCAGCTGAACCATGTCCACGGGTCTCTGCGAGACGGGGTGAGGAGACGGCTCCTGCTTGAGCGCAGACTGGGGCTCGGGGCGACTGAGGGGCGGCCCCGACGTGGTGGGGATAAACATGGACTGCTTGGCGACCGCCTGAGCTTGGTGCGGCGACGGAAGCTCCTGTTTCATCGAAATGGCAACGGGCGAAGGGTAGGAGGTCTGGCCCGTGTCCGCCTGTGCCCGCTGGAGGTGGACGTGAGGGTCCATCTGGGCCGCGTGCCTATTTACAGGGGGGTGGTGACTCTGCTCGGGCCCCGCTCCCGGCGGGCCCTTGGGATCCTGCGGGATCTGCGGGGTCTTGCTGCGCACCGGCTGGCTGGGGTGCGAGTGTTCGCCCTCCGGCAGGCCCTGGGGAGCAGGCGACGGGGGAGAGAAGGAAGGTTTTAG
>NW_010429001.1:26960-27327 GCF_000710305.1 Buceros rhinoceros silvestris | reverse complement strand
TGGGGTGGGGAAGGACGGGGCAGCAGGTCCCGCTGTGGCCCTGGAGCCAGCCCGTCGTGTTGAATCACTGCTTGTGGTTGGGACTCGTGGATTCGCCTCTTCCCTTTTTGAACCCGTCTGAGATCTCCATTTCTGCAGCACTCTGTGGCAGAGAATGCGGCAGGGTTGTTACAGGTTCCCAAAGAAGAAGTTCCCCCAGGCTACTGGCTCCAAAAATCCTGTATTATTTTCACACCAGCAAGTGCTGCTCTAGGTGCAGCTCCCCCCGCCGCAGCCCTCTGGTTCTGGGTGGAGGATGTAGTTCCTATTCCAAGGCAAAAGAAGGGCTCCAGCTTTGTTTGGAGTGGCTGGGCGGCCAACACCAGTC
>NW_010429001.1:25212-26821 GCF_000710305.1 Buceros rhinoceros silvestris | reverse complement strand
ACGGTACCCAGGGTGTTCCCCAGGCTCTTCCTGCTCCTTGGGTGAGTCTGGTTTTATTGGGGAGCGATGTCGCTTGACCAGCTCCTGGAGATCGTTTGGATGTAAATGAAGTGTTGGTGATTTCTGTGGCAGGAGAGAGGGTGTTTCCTGCGCCGCTCAAAGCTGTGCCTGATGGTTACGACCTTCCTGAGCCTCTTACATGCTTTGCACATCATGTAACAGGCTCGTAATTAATTGTGTTCACTTTCAATCACGAACGTAGCCTGGTCCCTTCAGCTCTTTATCTGCTGCATACCACACGCTGGGACTGTAGCCTGAGTGCTGTGCTCAGGGTGCTGCTGCCACCCTTATGTGCCCTCGGTTCTGGGGTCCTTCATAGCATGTGCCCCCCGAAAAGTCTTGTCTCTGGTGCTTCCCTCGTCCCACATGCCTCGAGGAAGGGGATGCTGTGAAGCTCTGTGCTCCCCGCAGCAGGAGGGAGGGTCCCCAGCCCATTGTGCGTGGGTTCTGCACTGCCTTGCTGCCCTCGGCTTGGTCGCTCCATCCTGGCCGCAGCTCTGGCTGCATGGGGACCTCAAACTGCTTTGTGTCTCTGGACGAGGTGGGCAGGAGGGAAGATCCATAGATCTCCTGCATGGATGGAGCAGGGAGAGCGTAACAGAATCCTTGTTGGGATCTCTAGAGAGACCATGGTGACCTGATGATTTCTGCTCTCTGTTCTGCAGATTCGTTTGTGAACAGCCAGGAATGGACCCTGAGTCGCTCAGTGCCTGAGCTGAAGGTGGTGAGTACTCGTGGGCTCATGCCTCGGACACCCCCGCTCCTCTGAGGCTTCTCTGAATCCCCGAGAATCTAGCGTGGCTGAGTGGAAATGCATGGAGGCTTCAGCCTCGCGGAGGGTAGAGAGGAGCTGGGGCTGCTGTCGTGCTGCGGGAAAACAGTAGCTTCTCTGTGGCCACCTTGTAAGGGAAAGGGTGTTGGCCTGGGAGAGTGCTCGATGTGAAGGTGATATCAAAAGGTGATACTTGAGCACCTCACCCTTTCTGCTGGCCATAGCGGAGTCGGAAAAAGATGTATAGAACTACAGACGTGGTGCTGAGGGACATGATTTAGAGGTGACCTGGCAGTGCTGGGGGAACAGTTGGACTTCATGATTTAAAGTCCACGGGCTGGACTTTGGGCACAGCAGAAACAGGAGCAGTTTGTGGTCATTGCCCTCACAGCAGCGTCCAAGCGTGGGAGGTGTCACTTCTCCGTTCAAACCTCGCTGACCTCAGCTCTGTGCTGGTGCTCCCCTGGCCTCTGCTGGGCCCCTCCCACATGTGGCTGTCCCATGGTGTCCCTGCCCTGGGGGGATGAAACCATCACTGCTGGTGCTTTGTCCTGCCACACAGGGAGGACGAAGCTCCCCTGGTTTGTCAGTGCGGGATGGGTTTCCCCGGGCACACCATTACCAGGCTCCGTCACCCACTGACGTTGTTCATCAACCAGGGGAGGTTCTGCTTGAGCCGAGCTGCTTGGCAAGCACCAGGGCGAGGGCAGGAGCGTGGCCTCCCCGCTGCTGGCCACGGGCTCACAGGCTGGGCTGGACACCCACGGAGAGGGCCCC
>NW_010429001.1:24784-25197 GCF_000710305.1 Buceros rhinoceros silvestris | reverse complement strand
GTTGTTCATCAACCTGGGGAGGTTCTGCTTGATCCGAGCTGCTTGTCAAGCACCAGGGCGAGGGCATGAGCGTGGCCTCCCCGCTGCTGGCCACGGGCTCACAGGCTGGCCTGGACACTCACGGAGAGGCCCCCTCGGCAGCTGGGGCAGCGCTAGAAGGTTTGTCAGGGTGGGCAGGACACAGCAGGCGCTTCCCAGTGCCTGTCCGTCTGTCCTCGGGGACCTCAGCAATCTGCTCCACCACGCTGCTCTTTTCCGCTTCCCGGGACAGCCCTTAACTCCCTTTGCACGTTGTTTGCCCGTCGCCCTTTGGCCTTTTCACGATTATTTTTTTTCAGTCTTAACGCGAGAAACAAGAAGCGTTTTTGCAAAACACGCCAGCAACACCCTGCCACCATTTTCTTACCTGCAGT
>NW_010429001.1:24158-24768 GCF_000710305.1 Buceros rhinoceros silvestris | reverse complement strand
TGCACGTTTGTTGCCCGTCGCCCGTTGGCCTTTTCCCGATTATTTTTTTTCAGGCTTAACGCGAGAAACAAGAAGCGTTTTTGCAAAACACGCCAGCACCACCCTGCCACCATTTTCTTACCTGCAGTTCAGTAAAAATGAAAATAAACTGACTTTTCCTTCATTAGTTCGGTTTGTAAACCATGTGTCTGGTGGGAAGCGTTCTCACAGCTGCTCTGCGCGTTGCCTTCTGACACCGAATGTTCTGCAGGCTAAACAAACCTAGAGCTGGGAGTTCCTCCTCCATGAGCACAACCCTTTTCCCATGTCTTCCATGACCTCTGGGGATCTCCGTTGCTCTGGGGTTTCATCCAGCCGATACGACTCTTCCTAAAGCCTGGAGGCCTTTCAGAGTCCTGGCTCAGCACTGGCCTTGCTGGGCTGGAGCCCCTTCCGTCGTGCTGGGAAGCAGCTCTCCCCTCTGCTCCCACCGTGGCCTCGGAAGCAGCCTGGATGCCGGGCGGTGATCCCAGTGGAGCGAGGCCTGGCCCACGCAGCCGGCACGGGGCTTGGCTGTGGTCTGGGTGGTGCTGCCGGAGCGGCTGCAACGCCACAGCCCACGTATCAGCCT
>NW_010429001.1:23592-24024 GCF_000710305.1 Buceros rhinoceros silvestris | reverse complement strand
GGTGCTGCCGGAGCGGCTCCACGGCACAGCCACCTGCTCCACCGTCCTGCCCGTGTGATGCTTCACCAGGTGAAAAAAGTGCCTGGAACCCAAAGACGTCCTGGTGCAGGGCAGGCACGGGGTCTTTTGGTAGATGACTGGGCTTACGTACCGCTGGCGAGGGGAGAGGCTTGCACAAAGCACCCGCTCCTCTGATCCGCCAGCCCTTGTCCCCACGGGAGCCCCACGCTGAGCCTAGACCCGAGATTCCTGGTTCTCCGAGGACGGGAACCAGCAGACTCATTGGGGGTTCTGCGTCCTGACCGTGTGCGGTTGCCTTGACCTCTCCTGCAGGTCAGGGTCTCGCTGCGTCCTTCCCTGCTCACACACCCCACTGCAGGCGGCCAGGGGGCTTGGTGGGTTTTAACAGCTTCATGTATTTCAGTGATGTTC
>NW_010429001.1:22571-23429 GCF_000710305.1 Buceros rhinoceros silvestris | reverse complement strand
GTTTTCTCCTGGAGCTTCCTCCACCCGTTGCAGGCTGAGGCGGTTGTGTCCAAGAAGGCAGCAGCTCCTTCAGACGGGCACAAGTGGTGCCTGGGGCAGGGACTGGTCCCCTGGACCTGACACAGGCCACGTCCGCCCTTCGCTGGCGGCACTGGGGCAGGCTGGGTTCCCTCCTGCTCCCAACACACCTGGATACAGAGATTTCCGTGGTGTCTGCAACCACGTTTTACTTCAGTTTGCTGCCTCTAAGGGGTCTGTTCCTCGAGGCTGTCGGTTCTGTTTGAGCTCGTTTGAGACACCAGATGGGGATCAGACAATTTCAGCAAGATTTCAGCAAGACCTAGGTCAGGATTTTGGTTATAAGCAAAGTGTAAATGCAGCCTCCGTCCAAGTTCCAGGGAGATGAATGTTGTCAGAGTGTTTAATCGCTGATGGTGTGTGGAGGCCGCACTGCCAGGCGGCCTCAGGAGCCGCTCGGTTTCGCTGAGCCAGGCGGGTCCCCACGGTTTCTCCACCTCTTTATATCCCGAGCTGCTCACGCTGCCATCGAAGCCAGCCGGAGGAAAGGGGAGCTGCCTTCGTTCACAGCGTGTGCTGCAGCGTCCATGCGTGTCTCGGCGGGTCACTGGGCCCCAGGAGCGCGTGTGTGTGACCTGTGGGGTGTGCAGTCCGGTACGTGTTCTCGTCTGTCTGAATCTCTCACTCCTGGTGACAGGGCTGGCAGCGACGTGTTTGGCCCAGGCGTGCCCCTGGCAGCGCGTTGGTCTGCACTTCCCAGTCCCAGGCTCCTGGTGCCCCGGTCCTGCTGTGTGGGCACAGGAGATGCCAGCAGACCAGGTGCCAACACGTCCGCCATCG
>NW_010429001.1:21683-22416 GCF_000710305.1 Buceros rhinoceros silvestris | reverse complement strand
TCGAACCGGCAGCGGGCGGCGGGCGGGGGGGGAGCCAGTGCAGCAGAGCCTGGAGCACCCGGCGATCCTGTCCGCTGGTGACACCCTCACCCAGCTCATCCCTTTGCCTGGAAGAGGTGGGCCGTGAACTTCTCTTTGGTGGCAGAGGCAGCTTCAGCGTTCCCAGCTGCTCCTCTCCCCTCACCCCCACTTCTTTGGGCACTGTCAGGGCTCAGTGCGGCCGTACCGCAGACCTGCGCCAGCCCTGAAAGCAGCGCTGCCAAAAGTGCCAGTGCTGCTTCCACATACGTGTCGGTGGCGCAGTCGGGCAGTAACGTGAGGGGGTGCCGGGGGCTGGCGTGGCTGCAGGGACGGTCCCTCTGGGCGGGTGTCACGGAGCACTGAGTGTCTGCAGCTGGGCCATGTCCCCAGCACCGTGCAACTGCCCTGCGCCGCAGCAGCCACCACGGGCTGTGCCTGTGAGACCTGCCTGCGGGCCCCGCAGGCTGAGATGGGTGAGCAGGGAAGAGCCAGCGGCTGGAGCTGAAACCATGGAATCACAGAACCGTTTGGGTTCCAAAAAGCCCTTTCAGCTCCTCCAGTGTCCCCGTTGCCCAGCACTGCCAGGTCCCCACTGACCCCTGGCCCTCAGCACCACCTCCACATGGCTATTAAATACCCAGTTAAAAGTGAGTACTGGGTACCTCTGCTTTCCAGCTCGGTTAAAGATTGGTAGGAGTCTGTCTGTGTTGGC
>NW_010429001.1:21031-21511 GCF_000710305.1 Buceros rhinoceros silvestris | reverse complement strand
GTCCGGGGGCGTCCTGCCACAGTGGCCATGCTGCCACGGCCCAGAGCAGCGGGTGTTGGAGGCAGCAGCTGAGCCCAGTGCTGGTCTCTGCTCGTGTTCTGTCGGGAGCTGTGACATCCCAGAACTAGGGATGTGTGGGCTGGGAGAAGAGGGGAGGGGGATTTTCCTTCTGACTTGATCATGGCTTGGGAGGGGACGTGTTCCCCTGAGGAGCAGGGGCTGTGGGAATAGCTCACGTGGCTCTGACAGGGCTCTGTCTGTCTGGGGAAGGATGAGGGTCCTCACCACCCTCCATCTGGGCGGCTGCGCCCCAGTACCTGCTGCTTTCTGCTCAGCAGAGACCAGCGAATGCTCCCAGGCCTCTCACTGAGTACTGGCCTGGGTTTTGCCATCCCCTGGGCCCTCTCGGGAGCATCTCTGCTGGCGTGGGCTGCTGAGACCTCACAGGTGGTGGCCCCATGTGGAGGGGCACATGTGGGG
>NW_010429001.1:20215-20895 GCF_000710305.1 Buceros rhinoceros silvestris | reverse complement strand
AGGGGCCAATGTGGTGCAGTCGGGCTGTGGCGGATGCGTGCTTCTGCTCCAGGGCATCGTGGGGAATCTGTCCAGCGGCAAGTCGGCCCTCGTGCACCGCTACCTGACCGGCACCTATGTGCAGGAGGAGTCTCCAGAGGGTAAGGTCCGCGTCCCAGGGTGTCGGGGGGTGGTCTGGGTCCTTGCTCCTCTGCCCAGCTCTAAAGGTGACCCCAGTCTCTGCATCTCATCCGCAAGGCTCCGTAGCCTCCCCTCACCCTCCTCAGGAGTTCCCCTGCTTGCTCCCCTCGCCCCTGACCTGCTGCTTTGCTCTCATCCCAAGGTGGCCGATTTAAGAAGGAGATCGTGGTGGATGGTCAGAGTTACTTGCTGCTGATTCGAGATGAAGGAGGCCCCCCCGAACTCCAGGTAGGAGACCCATCACTCCTGTAGTTCCTCCCCACCACTGCAAGGCCTGAGAACTCAGGAGTTCCCCTGCTTGCTCCCCTCGCCCCTGACCTGCTGCTTTGCTCTCATCCCAAGGTGGCCGATTTAAGAAGGAGATCGTGGTGGATGGTCAGAGTTACTTGCTGCTGATTCGAGATGAAGGAGGCCCCCCCGAACTCCAGGTAGGAGACCCATCACTCCTGTAGTTCCTCCCCACCACTGCAAGGCCTGAGAAGGGGCTACCCCTGTGGTGA
>NW_010429001.1:17284-20018 GCF_000710305.1 Buceros rhinoceros silvestris | reverse complement strand
GGCCTCCCCACGGTGCCAGGGAGCTTGGCTCAGCTGAGCCCAGCCTTGGTGCCCCACGCACCGGCTGTGTGGCTGCCCTTGCTCTGGACGCGGGGCTCTGGGACGCTTGTCTAGGTGGTAATGGCTGGCCTGTCTCTCCCAGTTTGCTGCCTGGGTCGACGCTGTGGTGTTTGTCTTCAGCCTGGAGGACGAGATCAGCTTCCAGACAGTCTACAACTACTACCTGCGGCTCTGCAGCTACCGGAACACAGCGGAGGTGCCGATGGTGCTGGTGGGCACGCAGGGTGAGAGCGGGCGGCCGGGCATCCTCCCTGGCTCAGTCAGGAGCACTGGTGACATGTCCTCACCGGTGGGAGAGCACGGGGTGCCAGCCCTGCGAGTGTCAGGGGACCCCATTCTGTGAGCCACGCATGGGACTGAGCAACGCTGCGGCCTCTGGTCTGGAGTGCTGAGGTGCTGAATTATTGCTTCTCAGCCCATCTCAGCTGGGCTGAGATGATGGCTTCGTGGAGCCACTTTCCTCCTGGAAATGCCCAGAGCTCCCAGTGTTGCCTGCCCTCCTGGTTCTGCCCGCGGCAGCTGGGCACCAGCACAGCTCTGGGCTGGGGTTTTCTGCTGGTGCTTTGCTCTTTGGCCTTGGGACAAGGTGCAGCAGGGTTTTGGGGGGATGGCAGAGGGGCTGTGGGAGAGAGCAGCCCTCGAGCGGGATTCCTGCCTGGCACAGCATGTGCCACAGGCAGTCTGGCCTCCAGAGCCTGGCTGCGGGTGCACAGGGGACAGGGAGGGACAACAATGAGGGGTTTGCTTCAGGTCCCTGAGCTCCACTCTCCACTCTCCCAAAACAAGAGTCTGCAGATGGTGGAGCGCAGGCAGGAGGGACCTGGTGCCGCAGAAGCTGTCTGGGTATGAGGGTGACAGTGGAGAGCAGGAGCAGGGGACGGAGGATGCGGGGGAAAAATGCCTTGGCAGGACCCAGGTCCTGAGCAGTGTGACCCATTCCTGGAGAAGAAGCAGCTCTGAGGCTGGGAGGACACGGTGACAGCGGTAGGGGAGTCACAGGGGTGTCTGCTCTGGTCCCCAAACTAAGAGTAGACCAAAGCTGTTAAACTTTGGCTGTTTAAAGGACCGGGTGATCGTGGTTCAGGACTGGGCACGTGCTCTTTAGGCTTAGGAGTGGGGAGGGCTGGCAGAGGGGTCGGTGATCGTTGTCCCATGGTTAGGTCCGGGCGAGGTCACAACCTTGGTACGGTCACGCTGCACAACCCACCGGAGCTTCAAGGAGGACTCGTGACAGCGCGAGACCCAGTTCTCCTTCGACTGCCCCGCGAGGGCTCATTTACAGCCCCTGCTTGTCCCCGGCATGTCTGCGAGGAGCGGATTCCTCTGGGGAAGGTTTTTCCAAAACACGCAAGCACTGGGCAGCCATCTGGGATACAGATTGATGTGCAAATGAAGCCTATTTTTAGCATGGTCCAGCGAGGCCTCCTCTGTGAGCGCATCCCAGCAGGGCCGTCCTTCCCCGTTCACCAGGGAGGATTTCTCCCCTTCCATTCTTTAATGTGTAGGGTATGGCCGTGAGACCCCAAACAACTGAGACTGGCAAATGCATTTTGTCCTGTGGCGGAGGCTGCCTTCAGCCACCCCTCCCACGGGTGTCTGCCCGCTGTGTCAGAACCCTCCGTGGTGGGTGGCTGGGAGGGTTCGATAAGGTTGATTTAAAAACCGATTCATTTAAAAAGGTTCATTTAACAAATCAATTTTTCTACAAACTTTGTTATCCAAGGCATTTGTGGAGAGAGGGTGTGCTTTGAAGGGGGGTATCTCGGCGGTGAAGGGAGGGAGGGAAGCCTGGCATGTGCCCTATGGGTAGGTATGACACAGGCACTTGCTTCTCACCCTCCTCTCCCTCTGGTTTCCAGATGCCATCAGCGCCACGAACCCCCGAGTCATTGATGATTCTCGGGCTCGGAAGCTTTCCAACGATTTGAAGCGCTGCACGTACTACGAGACCTGTGCCACCTACGGACTGAACGTGGAGAGAGTCTTCCAGGACGGTAACTGCAGCCGGTGGAGGGTATTGGGGTGAGGCAGGGCAGTGGGGCTGTCCTGCAGTGGCGTGATGCTGCCCAGGCCACCAGCTCTCGGTTAGGATGGTGAAGCCGGGGATGCTGGGCACATTCTCGTGTACTGTGCTGTCGCTTCACACACACAGACTGGTTCCAAGGAGCAGGACATGTGTGCGCCTGGAAGGATCCCAGTGCACGTGGAAGGAGTCCTGTGCGTGTGGCACATAGATGAGCAGCCCGCGGATGTATGGTGTGTAAGCCGGGGATTCTGGGCACATTCTCGTGTACCGTGCTGTCGCTTCACACACACAGACTGGTTCCAAGGAGCAGGACATGTGTGCGCCTGGAAGGATCCCAGTGCACGTGGAAGGAGTCCTGTGCGTGTGGCACATAGATGAGCCGCACGCGGATGTGCACAAGGGACCGCAGAGCACCGTACTCCTGCCATCCTGCAGCGGCTGGGCTCTGAGTTGCTGTGTGTCGCAGAGAGCAGAGGGGCTGCAAGGGACAGCTGTGTCCTGTGGTGGCCAGCACAGCAGTCTGAGAGCTGGCAGAGGACTCCTGAGGCTGTAGAGAGGGTTTGGTTGCCTTTCGTGGAGGAGAGGAGGACGCGCAGCAGAGCCTTTGGGTGATGGAGATGTGGAAGCAGTGACTGAACAGCTGGATGG
>NW_010429001.1:14827-17123 GCF_000710305.1 Buceros rhinoceros silvestris | reverse complement strand
AGAGCGTTTCTGCTCAGGCCTGGAGGGGGATTTGTGTGACAGGGGTGCTGTAGGTCGAGAGGGAACCTGCACCGTGTCCCAGGGGTTTGCAGCCTGCTTAAATAACCCAGGACCTTGCCCTGTAATGGGACAGCATGTTCCCTGTCCCCTTTCTCAGCCTCGTCTCATGGAGGACAGCAGCGGATCTGCATTCAGGGCATGAGGAAGGGGCTGTGCAGAGCGGAACAGGGCAGAGCTGCTCTTGGAAGGGAGGAGAGTTGCACTGTCAGTGTTGGCAAGTGGAACAGGCACCTGGACGAGTTTGGAAATCAGTGCAGCAGGACTACCTGAAGGCAAAGATGCAGCTTGGTTCATTGTAGCACAGCAAGACAGGCCAAGGACACACAGGACCGAGCTTGTTGCTGGCTGTCAGAGCCTCCTTCACCCCCTGGGCTGGAGCTGGTGATCCTTCTTCCCTGCGTAAGTCTGTGACCTCCTGGTGCTCTCCTATGCGGGGCTGAGGATCACAGTCATGGTGCTGCTGTTCCTGTGCAGAAGCATGCAGAGCCATTCCCTGCTGCTGCTGCTCCACCTCCGAGATGGTCTGAGAAGTCAGCCCTGAGAGTGACCGTTCCAGCCATCCCACTGGCCCCTGGCAGGGAGACCCTCGGTGCCCAGCAGCCCTAGCTTTGGTTTGGTGTTCTGGGGAAACGGGGGCAACTCAGATGGGCAGGTTGCCTGTAATTCTCTCCCTCTTCCTCCTCACGAGGAATGGTGGAATGGTGGGAAGGAAAGCTGGGAATAGTCAAGGATGGTGAATGCTGTGGCAGACCTGGAAGGGGAGGATCTGTGAAACCAACTTGGGGATTTGCAGGGTGAGTCTGGAGAGAGCAACAGCAACCGGGCCATGTTCTGGCTTCTGGAAAGCGTTGGGCACTGCATGTCACCAAGTCTGTCCAGCCCGTTCCGTGAGACTGGTTCTGTCCCTGCTCAGAAGGATGGTGCAGCAAGGAACAGCAGCCACCGGCTTTGGGAAGTGGCTGGGGCAGGCTCTGCAGGATCTCTGCTGCTCTCTGTTAGGCTGCTTCTCATCCTGTTTTATCTCAGGATGGAATGAATTGGGCTCTGGGGTTATTTTTTCTCTTTGCTGACCCTGGGAGCACAGATGTCACAAGTTCAAGCAGTGCAGTGTGTGAGAGGACAGCTCCTCTGTAGGACCGGGATTGGTGCCAGCCGCTGCTCAGCAAGCTCGGTGGGAGAGCCTAGGCTCTGCTCGAAGGCTCAGGAGCAAGTGCCTGTGCAATGCCATGCTTCACCTTTCCTCTGGGTCTGCCCAGAGCCTGTGCCTGTGGCCAGGGAGGCAGGGGAGCAGGTTTGTCCATGGCAGGAGCAGTGAGGTCAAGGAAATCCAGGAGACCCTAAGGAGAGCGGTAATGGGAGACTGTTCAACCAAAACCAGTCCGGTCAAATGCTGATGCTGTGTGGACAAGGAACGTGGGCCGCCCTGCCAGGGGCGCTGAGCACACCGGGGAGCACCAGGTGAAAGTCTGGACAGGTTCCTGCCTTGGTGAAGAGCAGCAGCAGGACTGTTGCTGGAGGGTTCCCAGACTCAGGTGTCAGCACTTCAAAAGGGCTCAGAGAAACTGAGAAGGTGAAAAAACCCCAAAGCTACAAAAAGTAATGAAAGAGTGGAAAAAATAGTGATAGTGAGACACTGAAAGAGCTTATCCGTTCAGTAAATCGAAAAGAAGGTGTAGAGGTTGACAAAAAGAAGGCTGGCAGGTCAGCTCCAGACGTCACTGGTATCTGAGACCTGTTCAGGGACTGCCAGGACGCGGTTTCAGGTGAAGCCGACTTGACAGGATGGGCTGTTCTCAGATTGGGCGAGTGGCTCTCCCCAGTGAGCACCGGTGGGGTCTGATGCATCTGTCTGGGGTCTGGTGAGCACTGGCAGTCGTGGGTTGCGTGAGGAGCTTGTCCTGCGTGGTGATCAGTTACCAGCTGGACCCCACCTCCGTCTGGTGTCTCCAGCACCATTCCACGTACGTGGCGATGTGTGCGCCTGTGGTGGTGTGGGGTCTCTGGGAGTGGCAGGGGCTTTGGCTGGGCAGTGGGGCTCCAGGACGCATGGTGTGCAGAAAAGGGGTCGTGTTCTCCGTGCTGGTTTCTCACGTGTGGCCTGGCCAAAGTCCCCCTGGAAACGCCGTGGGAACTGCACTTCTCCCAGCCTTCCCAAGTGGCTGCCAGCACTGGACATTGTCACAGTTAACTGTGTCTCCTCCCCCAGAGGAGGAGAGGAGAGCTGGTGGGGGGGGGC
>NW_010429001.1:10371-14712 GCF_000710305.1 Buceros rhinoceros silvestris | reverse complement strand
TCTCCTCCCACAGAGGAGGAGAGGACAGCTGGTGGGGGGAGGCAGCTGCCTCTCAGCACCCACCGGAAGCTGCTGCTGATGTTGCTGCTCTCCATCATCCCCCTCAGCTGTAGGGCTGCAGACTTGGGCTTCCCCTGGAGAGCCCAAGGGCGGTTCTAGCTCCCCTGCCAAGGGGCTTGTTTGGGTTTGTTTGATCTTCTGCTTAGTGTCATTTCGTTCCTGGCTGTCAGAGACAGCGTTGCCAGGTATTCCAAGGACAGTGACACTTCTGAGGAAGGGTTTGGCAGGAGCACTTCAATGGAGAGGCCGAGAGTTTGTGTACAGGGGGGTTGCAAGGCCCCGTGACTCCAAAAGGTGCTGCCCCATCCCGAGGAGTGCTCTGTGAGGACCCTCACACGCATCTCCTCTCTGCCCAGTTGCTCCTCCCAGAGCTGACCTGGCGGAGTCTGCAGAAGGATTTCTCCGGAGCATCCCAGACAGGGAGCCGTGGTACCACACTGGAATACTGATGATGATCCAACGGTAACACCCACCGCAGCACCACGTGTGACGCTTGGCAGACGAAGCCAGGCAGCGTATCTGGACAGAGGTTTGCCATCAGTAGGGCAAACTGACTGAAGGGGTGACAGAAATTATCCTTGAGAAAGTCTGACTGATGTTCCAGAAGTGGAAGAACCTCCACCTGGCAAGAGGAAACGCGAAGGCCTCCTCAAGATGCTCAGTCAAGTGTTGGTGAGATTTTATCACCTCCACTGAGGTCCTGCTGGCCTCACAATTAATCCGCTTGTTACTGCTAACGGTCCAGGGCGGGTGACAAGGCAGCGCCTCTGCCAGGCTCTTGGGCCTGGACAGCAGCTGCTGAGGAGTTTTTCAAAATCTTCTGGCCCTGGGCTGCCTGAGCTCACAACATCCTGGCCGGAGTTTGAGGGAGAGGTGGTTTATACCACAGTGGGTGAAGCTGATCAGAGCAGAGGATGGAGGGGAGGAGAGCAGGAGGAACCACCATGATGCTGTGGCCTGTTTGGTGAATGCAGGAGGAGTTTCTGCTGTTTATGGAACCAGTATTTATCTTGCAAGTCTGGGCAGGCTTCCAGCTTGGTCAGAAGAGCAGGGAGCAGCCATCGTCTGTCCCTGCACGGCTGTGGCACCGCAGCTGGGAGACCACAGGGGACTTCAGGGGCTGTCGGCATCTGACTTTCCCAGATGGGTTCCGTCACACCACTCGTGTGGGGCCACATCTCCTGTCTGCCTGGAAAGGGAAGGTGGCAGTTCTTCTGTTGCAAGGACACATGATGTGAGACCTGCTGGGCTGGACGTGTGACGTTCCCAGTCCTTCGGTTGTTTTCTTCTGGAAGGACCCTCCTCCTGCTGGTGGTGGGGGTACGCAGCCAGTGCGCAGGACAGAACGAGGAGGGGTGGTGTGTTCTCCCTGTTTGCTGGTTCATGCTCTTTGGTTAAGATTTTATGTCCAGGAACTGGGAGCGTGGTCCCTCGCATTAGTTTTTGTAACATTTAGAGGCCACGAGGCTCCCAAGGGCCCAGACTCACGGAGGTGGCACTGCCCAGGCTGTTCAGTTCAGCAGTTGGCTCCGGTAGTTGCTGTGAGGGCGTGACCAAGAAGTGACTCTGGCTGCCCAGGGGTTCTTCTGCAGTGGCCCAGGGTTCTGGGGGCTCTTTGGTGTCCACACAAAGTCACTGCTCTGTGTGAGAGCCAAGAGAGCAGGTGGCTTTGGGGACTCAGCATGACCAGCCTGCCCGGCTGCCTGCTGGAACAGCCGCAGGCAAACACTGTCCCCTGAGCTGGGTTGGTGGCAGTGGAAGCAACGGGGTTTACAGGGTTGGGCATTCTGCAGAAATCCTCCCTCTTGTCACAGGGAGGGGCAGATGTTGAGCCCCAGATGTTGGCATCAGTCCGAGGACAGGTTTGGGTTTCACTGAAGCCCTCCAGAAATCCGTGTGTGGAGAAAGTTGCTCTCTGGACTCTGACCCTGTCCCTTTCTCCCTTCTTCCAGTGGCTCAGAAGGTGGTGGCTCTGCGGAAGAAACAGCAGCTTTCCATCGGCCCCTGCAAGTCCCTGCCCAACTCACCCAGCCATTCGTCTGTCTCTGCAGCCTCCATCCCTTCTGTTCACATCAACCAGGTGGGAAATGGGAGCGGGGAAAGCCGGGGGTCCCACGTGCTCCTCTGCACCCCCTCAGTTCCCTCAACACACCGTTTAGCCTTAGACTCGCACCACAGCCCCGGAGCAGCTTCTGGAAAGAGCAGAGACTTGTCACCCTGGTGCTTCTGTCTGCAGCCCAGAGCAGCTCGATGCTTGCCCTGAGATCAGGCTTCATGTCCAAACCACTGGCTCATGATCTCCAGAGGTCGTGGCATGTTTCTCCCGATGCTGGTGCAGAGCATGAGCAGTCTGCAGGGAGGCTGCTGGGCAGAGCAGGAGGAGGCTGAGAGAAGGGCCTCGGTCTCAGTGCCCTGGCAGGGCAGCGGCCAGAGTGGACAAAGCTGCCCACTGTCCTGCTCCCCTGTGAGCTGATGGTTTTCTGTGCATGTACAGGTGTTTGTGGAGGGGTGGATTCAGTGGTGAAGGAGCAGGCAGAGGAAGGGCTCTGTGCTGTTGTTGGGCACAGCATCAGCTTGGCAGGGACTGCTGAGGTCACCGTGCCAGAGGATGGTGAAGCTGGAGGTGCTTGTTCTGTGACTGGGGAGCAGAACTGACGGGGGAGCGGCAGGACAGGGACCGGAGCAGGCTGCTGCGGTGAGTGCTGGGGAAGGAGATCCAGATTGTGTGAGGGCTTTACTGCAGTTTCCAGCTCCCACGTACCTCTTGAGCTGGCTCTGGTGAGGAAGTGAGGTACTGGGCTCTGCCACCACTCGGGGCAGTCAAGCCAACAGAGTCCAGCTCTGACGCAACTGGTGCACGAAACCAGAGCCAGGGCTTTGGGAAGTCTGTCTGTCAGGCAGAGGAGCAGCGAGTGTGGCAGCTGGCTCCGTGGAGGACGAGATGCAGCATGGCCGGAGCGGCTGCGAGCCCTTTGCTGCCCCAGCAGTGTGCAGCGCTTGGGATGGTTGTTGAGGAAAAGAGCAGCAAGGGACTCGGAGGAGCCTGTAATGCTGAGGAAAATGCAAAGCAAGTTCATCAAATCCCACCAGACTGACGCTTGTTTTCATAACGCTTTGCACTCTGGGGTGTATCTGAGCCTCTTGTGCTAGCTCACCATGGGGAGAGTGGTCTGTACCCACCTGAGCAGTGTCTGCAGCCTCTGGCTGACCCTCATATGAAGGATTTTTAAATACTCACATGAAGTTTATACCTGACTCTAGATGTCTAATGCTGGGCTGTACGTAGGTGTGTACAGATTTTTGCGGAGCCCCGTGCCAGCTTCCAGGTCATCTGGACGCCAGCAAGTTCAGACGAAGTCTCTGCATGCAAGCAAAGAGGCTGAGCCCTGCTGCCAGGCCGAGCTGCCTGATGAAGCCGCGTGGCTTTGTGATCAGAGGAGTCCAGGGAAAGGGCAGATTCGAGTGTATCTGGTGATTTGAGGGTGTTGTCAGCAGATGAGTTGTAAACAATCAGAGACTGGCTGGGAAGGAGAGGTGCTCTGTGCTGAAAGGGGTGGGCAATGGCCAAGGGTAGCGCTGCACAGGGAGGAGCTGAACACTCGTTTAAAATTTTCTTCAGTGTCCAAAGTTTGAGAAAAGCATCCAGACAAACACGTACTAACGGCCTCTGCTGTGCTGGGCAACGTGTTGTAGAGAAGCTAAAACCGTGTCCCCTGTGTGAGGGGTGTGGGGGTACCAGACTCCTCACAGTCGATTCCAGTCGCTCGTGTACGTGAGCACTGGAACTGGTGCAGGAACAAGTGAGAGGGAAGAGAGACCCTGACACTAGAGGAGGTTAAACACATGACTTGTTTAGCTGAGGAAAGCGAGGGCTGAAATGGAGCAGACCTGACGTCTGAAATACAGCAAAGAACTTTTTAAGAGAGAAGGTGCTGGAACAGAAAGGGTGGATTTAAGACTGGCCACGGAGAGGCGAAGTTTGGGCACTGGGAGAGGCTTCGACCTGAGGCGCGTCATGAGCCTTGTTAGAGATTTTGCTCAGAAACCTCCTGCTTTCTCTCCTCCCTGCAGTGCCTTTCAGGCCGTTTGCAGACGGGTCTGTGTAGGGGTGGGGGCTGGCTCTGGGGCAGGACCCGTGCTCAGAACCTCGCTGTGCTCCTGGGGCTCTGCCGGGGGGACCTGGGGGGTTCTGGTGGGCAGTCTGAGCTCTTACAGGGAAGTCACCACCATGCAGCTACCTGGAAACTGAAGCTAACCATGAGGCCCTTATGAGCAAGAAGC
>NW_010429001.1:9550-10222 GCF_000710305.1 Buceros rhinoceros silvestris | reverse complement strand
CAGGAATGAGAGGCCACGTCCTTCTGGAGCTTCTTCCCTCTGTCCTCCCTCCCCAACCTGCTCTGTGCTGCTTGACACCGTGTCCCACCTGCGTTCAGCAAACCCGGGCACCGGTGAGGATCACTGTTAATTTCTGTTCCCTGGGTCTTCTGTGGCTCAACCACAAACCCTTTCGGTTCCTGGTGACCTGCTGCAGTGATCCCCGCTGCGGTGTTTACTCTTCCATTCCAAAAGGCACTTCTAAAATTAGAGCATGAGGGAATGGAACTGGTGAGTGATGGTGAAATACTTTGAAGTATTTCCCCGTCCTCACTTGGGCTCAGGAACGCTTCCCGCTGTCCTGAGAGAATCCAGCCCACTTTGAGAAGCAGATGTTGGCCAATTGCTGATGTTTCCAGCATGGAGCTGGGCAGAGCAGCCCACGCACTCTGGGGCGTACGGACTTGCCGCCCGTGGGGGAGGACACACATTGGTAGTGAACACAGTGACTGGGCAGTTACCGCAGCGGGGATGATGCTGAAGAGCCCAGACCGGTCTCCATCAGGAGCTGGAGCAGCTGTCCCGACGCAGGGGAGAGCTGGGTCAGGTGGCTCCTGAGACCTGCTGGGCACAGGCTCTGCAGGTCTGCGCTGCGGAACTGCCGCCGCCCCCACGGGGCGGGTGGCCTGGCTC
>NW_010429001.1:7455-9365 GCF_000710305.1 Buceros rhinoceros silvestris | reverse complement strand
CAGTCAGGAAGGACGGACGAGAGCAGCAAGGGCTTTGCGGAGTGGCGCCGTGTTCTGTCCTTCTCTACCAGAGGGCTCTCACTAACGTTTCTCACTTGTCTTCACAAGTAAGAGCAGGAGCTGGCACAGGGAAAGGGATCTCGAGGAGGGGTTTGGGAATGCAGGATCTGATGTGGAGATGAGATGGGGAGAGGCCGGACAAGAAGACTTTGTTTTGCTTTTGTTTGCCTTGTACCGCAGGCAGGACCCAGGTGCTGGTGTGCGCAGGTCGGACACCTGCACGGGGACAAGAGGATCTCCTCTTGGTGCCTCTTGTGGGAGCAGGGGGACTGGTGTTGGCTTCTTGAGCACTTGGCCAGGAGGAGCCCCAGGAGCACCACTCTGTCCTCACAGGGGCTGGCTTTGGGTGTCAAGAGCTGCCACCACGTGGGTGTGTGGCAGCGTCACTCTGTTACGGCACCTTGGGCAGTGTTAGCAGCGTTCCCTAACCCCAGGTCCCTCTTCCCTTCTGCCTGCTCAAGGTCTGCTCCTCTCACAGCTTGGTGCCCGCAGTCGTGGTGGTGCCGTCTGAGATGAGAAGGGTGTTCTGCCGGGTGCCTGGTCTCCAGCCCATGTGGGCAGGAGCAGCTCTGTCTGCTGGAGCTGTCGGTGACGAAGGCTTATGGCTGGCAGGAGCTGGGAGCCAGCCCTGCCTCTCATCTTAGTCCTGAGGATACCTTTTCTGGAAGTAGTTTGATGCTACTCATTGAGCCAGACTAACTGTTTTGGAACTGGCCGCTGCTTGTCTGGTCTCCTGACAATCTGACCAGTCTGCTGAAATTACTGGGAGAGGAGACACCCCTGGTGATTTTGTCACCCATCTGTCTGGAGGACCTTCTTCTCCTGGTGTGAGGTGGTGGCCCGTTTCCAAACCTTCATCGTGGTGCCAGGTTCCCAAATGGCCCAGGCTCTGAGGCAGTGGTGTTGTGCGACATGTTCTGGTGTCCTCACGCAGCGGGTGATCCTCTTTATGAAGCAGTTCTTGAACCAGCCAAAGGTCCTGGTTTCTTTTCTGTCCCTGGGAGTTTTGGGGTTTTTTTGCTTTTTTTTCTGCAGCGGTGCCTCAGAGAATGCTGCTCACGCAGATCGTGTGCTTGGCCCAGCCCCCACGGGGCGGGTGGCCTGGCTCTGGGAGGGGTCCCCTGCTCCTGGCAGTGAGGTACTCAGCGGGGCAGCTCTGGGAGGAGATGGACAGACTGTACAGTCAGGAAGGACGGACGAGAGCAGCAAGGGCTTTGCGGAGTGGCGCCGTGTTCTGTCCTTCTCTACCAGAGGGCTCTCACTAACGTTTCTCACTTGTCTTCACAAGTAAGAGCAGGAGCTGGCACAGGGAAAGGGATCTCGAGGAGGGGTTTGGGAATGCAGGATCTGATGTGGAGATGAGATGGGGAGAGGCCGGACAAGAAGACTTTGTTTTGCTTTTGTTTGCCTTGTACCGCAGGCAGGACCCAGGTGCTGGTGTGCGCAGGTCGGACACCTGCACGGGGACAAGAGGATCTCCTCTTGGTGCCTCTTGTGGGAGCAGGGGGACTGGTGTTGGCTTCTTGAGCACTTGGCCAGGAGGAGCCCCAGGAGCACCACTCTGTCCTCACAGGGGCTGGCTTTGGGTGTCAAGAGCTGCCACCACGTGGGTGTGTGGCAGCGTCACTCTGTTACGGCACCTTGGGCAGTGTTAGCAGCGTTCCCTAACCCCAGGTCCCTCTTCCCTTCTGCCTGCTCAAGGTCTGCTCCTCTCACAGCTTGGTGCCCGCAGTCGTGGTGGTGCCGTCTGAGATGAGAAGGGTGTTCTGCCGGGTGCCTGGTCTCCAGCCCATGTGGGCAGGAGCAGCTCTGTCTGCTGGAGCTGTCGGTGACGAAGGCTTATGGCTGGG
>NW_010429001.1:6480-6916 GCF_000710305.1 Buceros rhinoceros silvestris | reverse complement strand
GGGTGTGGACACCCCCCCCAGCCATGGGGACTCCACCCCTGCCCTGGCCAGCCTGCGACAGCCCTGCACAGCCCCAGTGGGGAAGAGATTCTGCCTCAGGGACAACCTCAACCTCCCCTCACACAGCTGGAGGACGGTTCCTCTCGTCCTGGCACTTGTTCCTTGGGAGAACTTGCTGCCATCCAGGCAGAGACAAAGCGAGCTGTCAGAACTGGTCAGCTGTGCTCAGGGTTTTCCACCAGCACTCGCTAGCGTGCCCAAGGTGCTTGTCAGGTCTGCGACCCCGAGTTCAGCATCTCCCTGGTCCTCTGGGCTGGGAGGGGCCAGTCCCAGGAGCCCCGTGTGCTCTCTTGGGGACACCAGGACTGTCTGTCCCTCAGGCTTTCTCAGCAGCACTGGGACATGGATCTGCCCCCCTCTGAGCAGACTCCTTGGA
>NW_010429001.1:5932-6320 GCF_000710305.1 Buceros rhinoceros silvestris | reverse complement strand
AGGACCTGCAGCCCCCTGGAAGGCTCTTGCTTGCCTGCTGGTTTGGGCTCTGCTCCTCGGTGTCCTGCCCGCACCCATGGCTGGGCGAGCTGGTTAGATGGGTTTGGGAACCCTGTTCCTCACCCTGCTCCCTTCTGGCAGGTGCCTGTTCCTGCCCCTCAGGGTGGGAGTGGGAGCTCTTGGGCCAGTGGCTGCTTGCAGCACTGGCAGTAATTCCACCCCATTTCCTTGCTGTTGCTGCGCCTTTCCTCGTCTTTCTTCAGGGGCTCTGAGAGGCCTTTGGGAGAACCCCCGGCTGCGGGTGAGTCGCCATGGCCTGTTTGCTGGGGTGGGATTTTGTTCGTTCCCAGCAGCTGGCAGGAGGTGACATGGGTACCCTGCACCGAGC
>NW_010429001.1:1743-5811 GCF_000710305.1 Buceros rhinoceros silvestris | reverse complement strand
GTGAGCTGTGTGGTCCCGTGGGGCTCGGGAGCTGCTGCTGGGCTCCGCCGCGCTACCTCGGTGCCCGGCCCCTGCTCAGCTGCCCTCCATGGTCTGCAGCCCCACATGGGCTCTGCGGTGACACTGGGAAGGGCATCTACCAGGACTCGAGTAAGAGAGCAGATGGAAGAGGTGAAGAATTGAAGTTTGCGAGGGAAATGAAGCACAGGCTGCACCTCAGCTGCTCAGCCAGCGCTCCCCTGCCTGTCGCAGCACGTTCAGCTGAGCTCTGCCAGCGCCTGCGGCTGCTGAAGCAATGGGCGGTTGCGTGTCCTGGAGCAGCCCCGTGTCCCACAGTACTCTGCTCAGATGCTTCCCTTTCACCCTCCGTGCCCTCCTCTGGCTTCTTCCCTCCTGCGCAGACACTGAGTTGGTGGCTGCTGTTTGTTCACACCCTTCCCACCCTTCAGAGCCCTTTCCAGATTTCACTCCCGTCCCGCCTCATGCTGGTTTTTGCCTAGAGATACCACCTCTGAACTTCAGCAGAGCTCTCCTCTGCTCAGAGTGCCCGTGGCACTGTCAGGGCTCTTTAAAGTTCACAATATTCACACACTAACAAGTTTTCAGCTTCCACCGTGTTCTTGGATGTCAACAGCAACCACAGGTGGTTGTTCAGGTGGATCAGCAAAGTAGCTGCCAGGAGCAAAACCAAGGTATTTGCCCAGACCCATCATCTTGTCAGGGTTCTCCCGCATCCCTGCGGCTGGTTCCAGGTCCCTCCTGAGGTCCTGGAGCCATCTGCCCCAGCGCAGCGGCGTGATGGCTCAGGATAGTTTGGGTAGCCAGAGGCTGCGCTCAGGGGGCTCGCCCCTGCCTCTGTAGCTCAGTGTGACACGTCCCTCTGCCCCAGTAACTTCCTGAGGATTGGGAGTCTATCGGACACCAGCAGGCTCAGGTGCTTGTGTCCTTTATTGCTCAAGAGACAGTAACCTTGACTTGTCTCCCACTGGAAAAACGTGGGGGCTAAGGAAAATTATTCTGGCCAGGCAAAAATTACAGCCAAGGTTTCAGGGAGTGTGTAAAATACAACCCACAATTTGTCAAGATTTCTCCCTAGGAGCTTTGGCGACCATCACTGAGCATCCATAGGCTTTGGCCCAGCTGCTCCGGCCAAACTCTACAGCCAAGAGGCTCTACAGCCTCTTCTGAGCTGAGCTGTTCCCACAGCTTCATAAAGGCCTCTGAAACACGCAGTGCTGAGCCGGGTGGCTGGCTGCCTCCAAGGGGTTTCTGGACTCTGGCCAGGCTCAGCGTCCTGGGCAGCAGCTTCCCCCTGTTGCAGCATCAGCCATCTCTTCCCTCACACTTTGAATCTTCCTTTTTTGACATGGTTCACATGTTATGTGTCAGTTAAATACTGGTTGTTCCACCTAAACATGAGCTGTCTCACCGAATTCCCTTTGAGTTGGCAGCCCTGGCTCTGCACACCAGTTCCTTCATCACAGCATCTGCAGGGCTCTTCCCCGCACAGCGTTGGTCTGTGGTGTGCAGGAGCCCTCTCTGTGAAGGGTTCAGAAGTCATTGGCAGGGTGGCACGTCGCTTTGCTCCTCCATGGTCCCCCATTCCCTGGGACGTGGCAGCAGAACCATCTTGTTCAGCGCAGGGTTCGTCAGCCTGTGGAGAAGCTCCCTGGTGACGTTCCCTTCTCTAGGGAAGTACAAGCAGACCAGGTTCCCGCTCACTCTGCATTTCAGGGCACCAGAAGCTTTCCAGCAGAGCTGGGTAGGCTGCAGAGGGTCTGTCTCTTGGTGCTCCCCTGTCCCCAGTATGGTGTTGGGGTCTTCCAGACCCACCTGGAGATGGTGGCCTTCGGGAACTTGTTGTCAGGGCAACATGACGCCCCACGGGCTTCACCCCCCTGCTCTGGCTTCAGGCGATGAAGCATCAGTGGTGGAGCTGCGCCAGGACCTGGAGCAGCCCCAGTGAGCAGGGACACCGTACCTGCCCAGGAACAGCTGTAGCTCCCCGAGTGCAGCTGGGAAGGAGGTCCACCCATCTCAGAGTCCTTCCAGAGCAGTGTTTCCCTTGGTCAGAAGTCCCTTGCTGTGCTTCAGAGAGGAGGAAGTTGGGCTGGTTCTTGGATGGCTCTTTCCTCTTGTAGAAGTTCTCTTTGGTGTGTCCTTTCCCATTTCTGTCATCAAAGATGAGACGATCTGTAGCTCGAGTGGAAGTTGCACCTTTCCAGAGTTCTGGGCTATGGGTCGCGCTGGCTGCTCTGCCTGCACAGCCTCTCTCACGCTTCCAACGTTTTGTAGCTGCCTGTTTTCTCGCCGGCCCTGCTGGCAGAGCCTCCTCCCGCCTGTGCCTGCACTTGCTGCTCTCAGCAGCAGGTGGGAGTGGAGGAAGACCCAGGGCTGTGGGATGCCGCTGCTCTGTGAGCCAGTGGACGGGAAGGCTGCTCCTGCGAGGGCTGCTGGAGCTCTCCTGGCCTTCTAGGGGCAGCTTCTTTGGGGTGTGTGAGAGTTACCCTGCGAGGATCAGCAGAACTGCCAAAGAGCTCAGGCTGCCGTGTGCCATGTCGTAGCAAGACGTCCTGAGCTGCAGATCTGAAACGCATTTGTGCAGGGGTTGCTCTTCGGGACCTCTTGTAAGCTGGTTTCCAGGTCGCTGCCTGCAGAGCTCGTGTGAGCAGTGCAGGGCTGAGCAGCTGCTGGCCTGGAGGAAACGTGTCCTGAGGCAGCTGCACAAACGGCACGGACAGACCTTCCACCCTCCCTGAAGTCGAGTGAGTTGTTAGTGAAGACATAGCGCGTTGTCCCACGTGTTCCTTGACACCGGACACTGCGGCCAAGGCCACAGCAGTCCACAGGCACGGAGGTCTGTGTTACCCTTGGGGTCTGCCTGGGGACACCTCAGCAGCTTGTGGCTTGTGGCACCCTGTGCTTCAGGACACTGGGAAGGGGAAGGCTTGAGCCACAGGGACATGCGTCACCGTGAGGGACAGGACGGGGCAGGACTTGGAGCCAGGCAGGCTGTGGGCTCCCTCCCAGCTTTGCATCCGTCAGCCGCTGCGGAGAGGAGGGCTCTCCCCAGCTGACCTTCCGAGGGAGAGCTGCACCGGCCCTGCGTTTGGAGAGGGAGCACCTGAGGTATCCCCAGCCATGCCCCGCTGAGGAGAGAGACGGCCGCTGCTGCTCAGGGCTGTGTGGTTCAGTGCTCCCTCCGTGCCGCTGCTCCAGGCCTGTGTCTGCATCTGGAAGGGGCTTCCCTGGCTGCTAGCCGCCAGCCAGCTGTGGGGTCTCTCTGCCCATTCACTGCTCTGTGCTGGTGATTTCGGAATTTTCATGTTTTACCAGTGGAAGAACTAGAGCGGAAGGAAGGGAGATGGCTTCCCTGGGATCCCCCACGGGGCAGGAGCTGTGTCTGGTGTGGACTGTCTCTCTGTCCCAGCCCCACGCTGCGCGTTCTTGCGGGGCTACGCGGGTGAAGGGTGTTTCTGCAGTCATGCTCCCAGGCAGCTGCCAGCCTCTGCCTAACCGTCCGGTCTCGTTCTGCCCTAGGCCACTAATGGTGGAGGAGCCTTCAGTGACTACTCCTCCTCTGTGCCCTCCACACCCAGCATCAGCCAGCGGGAGCTGCGGATCGAGACCATCGCTGCCTCCAACACGCCCACCCCCATCCGCAAGCAGTCCAAGCGACGCTCCAACATCTTCACGGTAAGCGGCGCTGGGGTCGGAGGGGCTGTGGGGTGAGTTCTGTTGGGGACAGGAGCGGGTCCACAGCAGTCTTGCCCCACGGGCTCTCGTGCACTGGCCGGAGGTGAACCTCGCAGTGCTGGCAGGGAGGGACAGGGGTCCTCTGTGGTCGGAAGGGCTGTGGGGTGAGTTCTGGTGGGGTCAGGAGCGGGTCCACAGCAGTCTTGCCCCACGGGCTCTCGTGCACTGGCCGGAGGTGAACCTCGCAGTGCTGGCAGGGAGGGACAGGGGTCAGGGGATGCGGAGCAGGTGCGTGGGGGTCTCCCCGCAGCAGTGTGTGTGTGCAGCAGGGAGGGGGGGCACTGCTGCCTGTGTAGGGACATGGTGCTGAGC
>NW_010429001.1:998-1627 GCF_000710305.1 Buceros rhinoceros silvestris | reverse complement strand
CATTGTGCTGATAGCTGCTGCTGGTGGGTCCGGGTGTGCACAGGGAGCACCTGAGCGCGGCCGTTCCCGGCACACGTAGGAGCGTTCATGGGGTGTGCTGGTGTGTGGGTGTGTGGGCGTGTGTGCCTGAGCAGAGCTCCCTGATCTTTACTGGGAGAGCTGCGTTTTGTGCGTGCACAGCACCAGTGACCTCTGCTGTTCCACTCCTTGGGGCCGTGTCCCCCGAGCGTGGCACGAACTGGGCCTCCTGTTTGTGCCAGCCGTGCTGTGGCACCAGGCCCTACTCGCTCCAGCACCCAAACCCTGCGTCTGTGTGACTTGAGCGGTGCCCGGGAGCTGCTGTGGGGCGCGGAGGGAGCCAGCAGAGCCCCAGCTGGTGCAGGGTGCCTTTGGCCTCTTCTCTCTGCTGGTTGAATTGCAGCTGCCTCTCAGCACGCTCCCACACCACGCACGCACCCGTCCACGCAGCAGGCACACGGTCCTGCCCACGCACTGCCCTCGCTGTTAGCGCAGCCGTGAGTTTCCCCACGCCGTTAGTGCGCACACTCCCAGTAGAGAGTAGAGAGCCACTGCCCCACGTCAACGCGCTCCTCTCCCCTGGCGCCCTGTCAGCGTGCCGGGCTCAGGCC
>NW_010429001.1:0-583 GCF_000710305.1 Buceros rhinoceros silvestris | reverse complement strand
CGTTGGGTTGCCCCCGTGGTGCTCTGGTTAACCAGCCGCCATTGCTCTGGGCCCACATAAATCCACAGTGCCCCACGCCCCACAGCTCTCACACAGCGCTACTGGCATCCCAGATTCCCCCGGCTCCTCGTGCTGGGAGCGTTCCCGTCTCCCCCAGCTTCTGACATCCCAAAAGCATCTGCTCTGATGTCCCAAATGCTCCGTGCGCTCCCTGCCCTCTGCATCTCATACACCTCCCAGTTCTCCCCCTGCACGTGTTCCCAGCCCCGCCGCAGCGCCCGTGCTCGCCCTGCTCCCCCGCTGCCTGGCTGCTCCCTCACCAGCCTCCTCCTCCCGGCACTCACCGCCCTTGGCAGCGGATCCTCCGTGTCTGGTGCATGGTTGTTCCCTCACTCGCCCTCCCCACCCTGGAGCTGCCCCGTAGGTCTCCGGTTGTTGATGGTCACCCTTACAGCCACACTTCAGGGCTTCTCCCCCGTCCCCGCCGTTCCTCGTGCTCATGCTTGCCGCCCCGGTGCACGTGGTCGCTCATGCACTGCCACCCATCCCTCTGCTCGCCCGCGCGCCGACGGCTTCTGGACTC
>NW_010429000.1:0-513 GCF_000710305.1 Buceros rhinoceros silvestris | reverse complement strand
CAAACCCCACCAAGAGCTGCAGCATCCACCTCCAAACCCCACCAAGAGCTGAGCGTCCACCTCCAAACCCCACCAAGAGCTGCAGCGTCCACCTTTGAGCCCCCAAAGGAGCCACAGCTCCTCTTCAAACAGCCCATCTTCAAAGCCTGCAGGGAGGCACAGTGTGCACCTCCGAAGCCCAGCGCTGACCTCCTGCCATGCCCAGCGCACCCTGCCCTCACGCCTCGCCTCTCCGGTGGAGGCAGGAGCTCAGCAGAGACGGCGAGAGCTCCCCCTCAGTGCTGTTGCCTGGAGCCGGGGAGATGCCACCGTCCCTGGGCGGCTCTGGGGCAGCTGGGCCCAGCGTGGCTGCAAACACTTGTTGTGAAATTCCTCCTCCTTCCCTCCCGAGCACGCACGCACGCACGCACAGGCACCGCCGGAGTAATCAGGCTTTAGAGGAGAAAAGCTGCAGGGCTTAGCGGAGCAGGAACCCACGTCCCCACCCCAGCAGCAGCTGGGGGAGGGCAGCAC
>NW_010428999.1:443-24411 GCF_000710305.1 Buceros rhinoceros silvestris | reverse complement strand
TATTTATATATAATATAAAAGAAATGGTATTTTTTCTTGCGACATTTGTATTTTTTTCGCTGCAACATTTGTAATTTGTATTTTGTACCAGACCTTGTAGCACTGTCATAAAGTGTATTTCAGAGACCAGCCAGGTATGAAACCCCAATGCATCAACTAGCAAAATACCCCTAATTCCAGGGTAGGTTTCTGCAAAACTTAATATGAATTACTTCTGAAATCACCACAAAAACGACCTCCACCCTCGGCAGCAGTTACTTAGGTAGGAAGTGTTAATTAAACGTGAATAACTCGGATACGAGGACATCTGGCCACTATACAAGTACAGATTAGGAAAAGAACAGCCAGAGCGGCATTTTAAAACTATCTTTTATCTAACTCAGTATTTTACTTCTTGACTCCTCTCCATCCACAGTGTGAATCACTAATTTTGAGGACTGCTTGCCCAGTAGCACAGTCTTGGAATCACTTAGTAATAAGCAATTGTCACTATTCAGGCTGAAGCACAAAAATTTAAGCCAACAGCATATAAAAGAAAACAATTAAGCTCAAAATTATCAATCTTACTAAAAAAATGAACAGTATTGCAACTTAATTTGAAGAGGATGGTGCTTAGAATTCACTGCATATAACAGAATTCAAAACACTGATCATTTTAAACTGTTCGGAACGTCCCAGTTTCACTGTTTTCCTCTGGTTCCACCTATTTCAGGGTATTGTCCCGATATACCACCACCCTTCTGGAAAGGGGAGCGAGAGCTGCTGCTACCCCCTGCTGCCGAGACAGGGTAAGAACTCGGCCCGTCTTGCAGAAGTGTAAACAATACTTCCCAAATTACACCTTTCACGGCTTCAGGCCTCGGACTAAATGGACCTTTGTGGTATTAATGACTTTAATACAAGTCTCCGGTTCAAGAGACTTGATTTAAACTTACTCTGCTTTGATTTTCAGCATCTCCTCCAGGGCTTTATTCTGGAAAAGATCAAAAGTATCGGTTACATCCTTAATACGGGTCTAGATAAATTTGTCAGTTGATGCTACGTATCTCATCGCAGATCCTCCAAAATCCTCCTGCCCAGCAATTCGCGTCTAACACTCACTAGAAGTTTATGTCTGTGCCGCACACACACATTTCCCAGTTCCCCCACAGCAAACTCTCAGCCCATTCATGCACAGCAGAGCTCTGACAGGGGGTTCTCCTCTCCGCAACCTCCGCCGCAACATCAGCTTCCTGTGGCACAGCCCAGACACTAGCAAGTGACACCACCTGCACCTTCCGACTGGGTGGAGATGAGTCACATGCGGCGATGTGAGTGTGCTGTGGTTTATTGTGCAACCAGGCAGCCTGTTCTTTGGGGTCAGACCAAGTCAGAAACCTCAAGAGAGGAGGTATCAGGCTGTGTCTGTTAGAACTCGCTAGAAATTAAAGAAAGCACGGTAATAATTCACAGCAGGAAAAAAGGAGTGGATGCCGGCAGGGTAACAACATACCTTGGCGTGTCGTTCCTCAGCGATCTCGTCCTCTTTGTCCTTGAGGTACTGAACATCAGGAGCTTTCTGATCACTAGGAAATCCAAGAATGAGGAAAATTTCTCGCAAACAGAGGAAACCCACTGTAACAACAACTTCTTACCCAGATTAAACCAGTAAATGTGTGTGGCTGTCTTGACACCTTCATACTCAGAATATCAACCATCACAGACAGCTCTGGAAGGGTTTAAACCTTTACATCGAGACCATCACGTTCTCCTTTGTCAGAGTATAGAGAAACTAATGTTTTAATGAAAACAATTAAAAATATAACTATGTAAGTTAGGCAGCTTCGGGTTTGAGGTGCATGTTTTAGTCGTTCACGATGCTCACGGGCATAAAGGCCGCGGAAAGCAGCTCCTTCATCCAAGGGTGCCGCTCGCTGCTCTGGCCAAGCTAAGAAAGTAAAAGACTTTTGAAACTTAAAATCTTTGTCAACATCCCCAGTTTGGGTGGCTTGGTTTTGATATCTGGTATAAACAGCCTTGGTCCGAGAGGTGTTCTTTGGTTCATGTTAATTAAATGCCAGTTTAAAAAGTCTAACAGCTTCTGAGAGCTAAAAACAAAAATCAGATTTTTTCCTTGTTGTATTACGGTACTGCCCCTTGGCAGAAGCCACCCAAATTCATCCAGCTTTTGCAAGGGCAATTGGAGCTGCAGAGATACCAGCAATTACAGCATCTTCTGATGGGAATCCTGAATTTTGCAAATTAGCAGTGTTCTTTTACATTAAATACTTACGAGAAAGCCAGTTCTAAAACTGACAACACTGATACTTCACTGAAGAAAGATAGAAATTCTGGAAATATCTTTTAAATACATTTAAAAGGCAAAAAACCATTAATGCTAGGAAGGAGACTAAGCTACTGTTTACTAACTTGCCCCTTAAAACAGAATTGTCACTAAATATCAACAGAATTATTTGCTGCCAGTTAAGATTTCTCTTCACGAGACATGACCCAGCAGATTATTTAATTATTTACAAAATTCAAAACCAACTAAACCCCAAAAAGCAAAGCCACAAGCCCAAGTCTTTTCTGTCCAGAACCAAGCGGTACAGATGAGGGTTGGAAGCAAACCTCAGGGTACCTCTGGTGTGAGGTGAGGCACCAGCAGGGTACCGGCCTGCGAGTGGCAGCTCACACCCTACCCTCCCACACACCACATGGAACTGGTTCCAGTCAGCGCACAAGATGGAATTGGTTCCAGTTCCTTCTGATAAAACTGGGGCTGAATTCACCTGGACATCTCCTGTCCGCTGAATATCTGTAACGGCACAAGTGAGATGGTTTGTCTTGTTTTCTTTTCCATTACCTGGTCTTGCTTAGGCGGTGAGCTTCTACAAGGCTCTGTAAGCTCCTGTTGTTCTCCAGCAAAATCTGCATTTCCAGACGTAAATTCTCCAGCTCACTTAGTTGTTCCTAAGCAAGTGAAAAATGAAACACTATTTGAAGACCAAATCGCAATGCCTGTTTTATTTTCCAGCTGAACCTATTTTTGAATAAAACAGAAGCTTGAAGCACGTTGTCACCAGTTGTTACCAGCCTGGGTAACGAGCAGACCAAGAGCTGCCTCCCTGCTTCAACAGGCCGACTATGGAGCAGAGCTCATTAAAAACCTGAACCCTCTACTCTGGCTTATTTTAACATCACAAATGGCCTGCGGAGATTAACTCATAGTACCTTCAGCCGTAGAATTTCCTCATTTTTGGCTGCTCGCTCTTCATTCAGCTCATGTACGAGGTGCTCCAGGTTTATGGCAGAAGCCCGTCGATCAGCGATTTCTTGCTCGTGAGTTTCCAAGAGCTTCGCCAAATTCACATCAAAATTAGGAGGAGTTTTTGGACACTGGCAAGAAACAAAACCCACAAACTGTTAGTAAAGAACTGTTTCCCCTCTGTATGAGTTACAGGTTTTAACACCTAATTGGAGACAGGTGTTAATAAATTCCTGGCAGATAAATCATCATCTAAGTTATATTCTCAATCCATTGGAATTCCTGGCCCCAGCCCGCAGCTGTAAAGTTTATTAATGCTTTTCAGTGAGTTTTAACAGTCATCCCATGAAAATATTTCTCCCTCAGACGTCATACCTGAGGAAACGGTACTGACGAGTCCACGAAGCAGTCAATTTGCTTCATTTTCAGTTCATATTCTTTCTTCCTCTTCTCCAGTTCTTCTGTCATTTTGTCCAACTAGGAGAAAGCCCAATTAGAATTCAATTAGCTCGCAATACGCACAACTAACGCTAAACTTTGGCTTAACAATAGCTATTTGGTCTGCAAAAGCTCCAGGTCGCTCTCAGACTGTGTAATTCATCGAGCTCAACAGTCACGTCTGTTACATAACGAGTCTGTTTGTGGGTAATAGTAAGCAGAGGAAAAAGCAATCCCCTGGGTTACGCTGCCGACGACCTTGGGTTGCTCTGTTATCACAGGTCCTGATAATTTCGCTCTGCTTTCCGAGTTTTGTGATCTCTAGACACCCATTCCAAAGCATTTCACAGGGATCCACTGCTTTGCTTTTAGGGGAAGCAGCATTGCTCTGCACCAAGATTACAGCATACGAGGTGCTCTAAAATGACAAGCAAAACCTTTTCCAGGAGCTACCGTTAGGCACAGCTCCCTCCCAAGGAGCTAATTACCAGAAGAAACGCCTGGTTTTACCTGTTCCCTGAGTTCCTGGATTAGAGCTTCTTTCTTCGTTATGTCTTCCTGCGCACACTGGAGCAACGAATCGTGTTTCTTAGAGGCCTCTGTCAGCCTCATCAGCTGCTCAGTGGTATGATGCAAGTCTTCACACAGAAGGTCTCTCTGTTTTAAGTCATTGGAGGAGTAAAGAAAGGTCAAAGTTGCTCCTCTGAAGCATTTCAAGATGTTTTGCCATTGTTGCCAAGATTGCTAACAGCTGTAAGCACCTCCCTTTTCCCTCTCGCGCTGTAGCAAGCGTTCAGCTCTAAACTTCTTGTTCAGCCACCCATCCTACATCTGTTTCCAGCAGGTGGAGCTTTTAGTTAAAAATCACGGGTCAAGAAAAACGTTACTGAATAGCACTGAGCAGCAGTGGGGGAAGCGAGCCTGGTCAACATAATACATTCTTCTACCTGGTTTAATTTCTCAGCTGCATCATCTAATGCTGCCTGCTGTTAATTCTGCTGATGACTCCTTAGTGGCCTTAGCAAAATTGGACCAGGCTCTCAGCATACGTTGTTATGAAGTAGCTCATAAAATATTTAAGTCAAGTAATGTAGTAATTTAACAGAATTTGTCAGGTATCTCACACAAAATTGCTTTAACTAGCTGTAGTTTGAACTGAAGTGATGTTAAGTTTTACACAAGTATGTCAAGCAAAACCACGTCCAGCTGATGTGTTGGACAGATAATCAGCAGAGCACCGTCTGTGTTTGTACCTCAATGTTATCGGCTATTTGTCTTCTCTCCAGGGTTTCCCTCAGTTCTTCAATCTTCTTTTCCTGGTCCTCTATGATTCCTTTGCTTTCCTCTTTTGCAGCCAGAGCAAGATTATACTTGCACTAGGGAAAATATTAAATTGAATTTTAGAATGTTTTATGAAAATGTGTTCCCAGAGAAAGCTGGCAAACAGAATACAGACAAATGTCTATCACAGACCTGGTAACAACCACACACGTTTAAAATCTGTGTCGATGACTAAAAGCAGAATGCTACATCATACTTGGTAATTGTACAAGAGATGTTGTTAGAAACGAGTTGTCAGAACAGAGGAAGATTAATTTAAGTATAAGCCACCACAGTACCTATTAACCACTAAAACCATTATTAAAAAGAATGTAAAAATCTATCTGATCATTTTCTCTCTTGAATTCATAGTTCTTACACACGCAGTTTAACGCGTTCTGTGGGCTGCTCTATCAGTTTGCAAACCAGACCTAATTTAATAAAGATGCATTATATTTCTTCATAGTTATTCAAATACATGCATTTCTTCCTACTTGTTTTCAGATGTAGAACACGGTACTATCAGCAACATAAAAATTCACTCCCTCAAGAACGAATTTACAATTCAGCTTCAATTGTTGAGGCCTTAAATTGCCAGTTTCTGGGAAAATCTCGATGTGACTCTCAGCTGAGCGGGGTTTGCAGGAGGTGAATCAGTCCCTGCAGAGCCTCTGCTCTTTACCCACCACATGGAAAGAGTTCAGTTTTCAAGACAGCCTTAGGCATGAAATGTTCAGAAGAGCTCAACGTGTCAAAACAAAGACGTTTCCTTCTAAACTGCTACAGCAAGTTGTGCTGTTTGAGACCCATGATAAGACGCGTCACTGCCCTCCACTTCTGAGAAACACCACCATGTCCTTCAGAATGACAGAACGTACATTTATATCCTCGAGCTCTCTCGTCAGCCCATCTACGGACTCGGTTTTATGATTAATTGAAGATCTCAGCTCCTGGATCTGTCTCATCAAGTCAGTTACAACTTCCTACAACATAAAAAAAGTGAGTGCTGAGACGTTATATAGATTTTACACATACTTTATTACTGGACTTTCTTTGGCGCATAATTTGTCCACCCCAAATCTCAAACCACCAACGGAATTAAGGCCTCAATACAAAACATGTAAAGGAGCGACAGGAAATTTGTTGTTAAGACTTTGGCTTTTCTTCTAAGCACCTCCATAAAGAATTCAACAGCCCGCTGTGTTCGGTTCGTTTGGAGAGGAGCCTACCCTTGGCTTTAGTCGTGGGCTGTAACGGGTTTCTAACAGGGCAATAGATGCACTGTAGTTCAAGGTTACATTTGTTTGCAGTGGAAGGTGGCACATTCAAGAAACGCCACTCCCCTGGCAATACCAGATCCTTCTCACCTAATATATGGCAAATTTTTTGTCCAGTAGACTGTTCTACCTTGGTTTTTTTTTTAGTTTCACCTTCAGTTATCTTGTGTTTTCTCTGAACACACACCAGTGTCCTACTGCCCTGCAAACTCCATACTGGTAAAAGGAGATTTATTTTAGCTAGACACACAGCCACTTGCCCAGCAGCACAGAAATACTGAGTGATCACAGAAAGGCTCTGGGTGTTCAGCCCTACTACAGCACATAGCTACCCACAAACCTGGGTGTCAGTAACAGAAATCAGCCCAAACCTTATCAGTATCATTTGTCTTCTTCAAAGCAGCAATGGTCTCTTCAGCAGCAGCCAGCTCCTGTTCCAGTTTCTGCAGTTTTGCTTCCTGGAAGAAATAATAATTGTGAAGGAGAGACTTAATTACTTTTGAAGTATATTTTGTAAAGCACAAAGCCATGAAAAAAAGAACTAAGTTGTCGACCTTACCAGAAAAATTAAGTGGTAACTTAAATCAACAAAACAATCTGAAACTGGAGAACTCTACATTTATTTTGCTGGTGATCAGCAGAACAGTGAATTCACCAATAAAATTGCCATTAATGCATGAGGACATGCAGGGACACATGATTTAGACATTTAGTTCTGCTGCTGTACCTGCTGCTCACACCGTGTTGTCATCTCAGAGGATGGTTTCTCCACCTGGGATTTTTCAAGTATTTTCAACAGCTCCCTGGAGAAGAAATTGTATTTCTAGTGAGAAATCTAACCAGAACACAGGAGAGCTTTACCAAGAATCAGCTCTGAGAAATTTATGCTTATTTGCGCTTTTTTTGGAAGAGTTCTTTAACTATCACCTTCTCGGTGGTGTACCAAAGACTGACTGTTTAGTTTTGAGCTATACACTGCCACTGGGAGTGGAACTTTGACACACCACCCCTATCAACAGGATCCCCACCCAACACAAAACCCAGCACAGGGCAAAACCACTGACATCGGTAAAAACAACCCCCACCGCTAATTAAAACTCACTTCGAATTGTTTTCTTTGTCTTCCTGTAATTGTAAAGTGAGTTTTTCATTATGTTCTTTTTCTGTTTTCAGGAGTTTCAAAAGGTTCTAGAATATCAAAATAGATGTTAGAACAAGTTACAATATAAGCTCTTTAGAATAATTTAAACCAAAATAAAAATCTAAACAAACTCCTAAGATGACTGAAACCACCCCCCCAAACCTTAAATGGAAAGAGAAAGAGCTTTAGCCTTGTCCTGGACAAGCTCACAAGGAAACTCTTACTCATGTTAAGCAGTGGGCTCTTTTCACCTGCCCTTGATGATAACATCATGCAGCTGTAATGTTGCTCTAATTTAAGGCTTTAACGGCAGAAATTAGCATTTTCAACAGCAGATGAATGGGTTTGTTTTTTCAAATCCTAACAAGCAGTTCAAGATATCTGGCTATCAGGAATTTAACACAACAATTTCCAATCTGTCATTATTCCTCTAAAGAGGGCGACCTCAGTGCTGCTCTGCAGTCACTGCAGTCTGACAGGCTCTCAAGGACAGCGTCCCACCCCAGAGGGCCCCAGAGCATTGTAACCAGCTCACATCCGCTCTGAACACGGTTAAGGAACTGCGCTGGAAACACAGAACAAGTCAGTGAGTCTTAGCCGGCACAGAGGTCTAAGGTCACCAGCATTTCCAAGTCCAGATTCTTTTCCAAAGCAGTTTCTCTTTCCTTCACTAGTTAACCCATCTCTCTCAACATTTCCAGAGCGATCGCTTCAGCCCAGACCCCTGCTACTACAGCACGCCACGGGATCTCTCTTGTAGCCTGTGCTTGCAAAAATCTGTGTTTAAAAGATTCTGGTCATGTCTTCCAAACGCAATCACCAGGAAACATGTTCTTACTGTAGAATCTGTTATTGATAAGACAATAACAGGAATTAATCTGGCTGTGTAACTGTATAATAAAATCCTTTAAAAACCTGAACTGTCTTACACAAAGCTCAGTTTTCATCGCTTCTGCTTCTTGTTTTCTGTCCTCAAGTTGTTGCTTCAGTTGATCCGTCTCAAACTTCGCCACTTCCTGCAGGTTGTCGTAGTCATCCTGCAGGCTTGCTTTTTCCTCAAGGATCTTCTCATGTTCCAGCCTTTACAAAAACCAAACCCACCCACAATACTAAGGTGAGAGTGTGCTTCATTATAAAAACACTCCAATCAATTGTATTTTATAATCTTCAGCTAATACACTGAGCACAGCTGGTTTGGAAAGAAGTGACTGACACAAATGGTAACTTCTTTTAAACTCAAACCCCAGATTTATGAAGGGCACAGGGCAGGTTTCTTTCTGCTTGTACTTTTAGAGGAGCATCATTATGTTACCTGCTTCATGTGACCAGACTGAGAAGCCGTAGTTAATTAAGACTAAATTGAAAAAAAAAAGAAAAAAGAAAACCCAAACAAACTGTCTCTTGATCTGGAGATCAGTGAGTTTATAGTTATGTCCTATTAACAGGAAAATGCTATAGCAAACCAAAATTAAGGATGCCTCATTTTATTTTCTTTCTGCTCATTTCACCATGTTCCCCCTCATGGCTCTGAAACAGGCATGGAAAGAATTGAGGAAAAAATAAATGAGCAAACAACATAAGCAATAACAACAACTTTAAATCTGACATGTAAAGTGCAAGTTCACCCCCAGAAAAGAAGAACTAGGTCACGGTAGTGAATTAAAGAACTAAATCACGGAGGGGTGAAGAGAGGGTGGGCTAAGGCATTTCGCCGAGCTGCCGCCATACCTGACGCTGTCCAGCTGGAGCTGCACGTCCATGTGTCTCGCAGAAAGCTGGCTCATATCTTTCTCCTGCTTGTCCCTAAAGGCACCGTATTCCGATTTGACAGCAGACAGCTCCCTGTCTGCAGACTGAAGGACGATGCGCAAGTCGCAGACTTCACTGTTCAATACTGACAAGAAACAAACCAGTATTTTCCTTGTTATGTGGAAAACTGCACTAGATAGAGGCCAGTAAGTCTAGGGGATCTGCCCTTTGTTTTCAGTTACCATTTTTATTTGAAAACATTCTGTCCCGTGTCCCTTCGCATTCACAGCGGACAGAGAACCATTTTGAAGACTGTATATTGGGCAGAGAAAAGCCATTCTGCAAGTATTCAAGAATTTTTTCTTTTAAAAAGAACCAGACCAGTAGGACTAACACCACAAACAGTTACTCAGCATGTGCTACTGTTGATTCAGAACACTAAGACACCTCAAAACTTCACATGGAATTTCAGTGTTACACAGACTTACTATTGGTCTTGCTTTGACTGTCTTGGAATTGCTTGTCGAGGGATTTTATCTGTTCGAGAAGCTCCTGGCGTTCTTTACCCCAGTCATTCCTTTCGGATGAAAGAAGCTGGAGGAGAAGAGAAGTAACATTTTTAAATGGGAGAAAGTGGCCAGAAACTGGCAGGAGTGGCCAGTCACTACGCTGCAACAGTGATAACGTGTTGGAGCATTTCATCAGTCGATCGAAATACAAGGTGCATTTTTCTTTAAATTCCATGTTTGGTGACTCTGAAATACTGAGAAGTCCAAGAAAGAAGGAATTTCGATATAACTGAGGACATTACCTTATCTGAACAGTGCATTAAAGCAACCCCCAGCTGAGCAGCTGGGATGTGCTTCGGAAGAGGGGTATCAGAAAGGAGACTGCTCAGGATGAGATCAGGCCTCGTCTCCTGTTCTGCATTAAATCGAACCCAGGAGGACTTGTAAATGTTTTATGGAGCAAGGACATTTCAGTGCAGTTCCAGCTGAGGCGAGCAGTATTTTCAGTATTCCAAAGTTTAGAATTTCCTTGTGACCATTGCTGTTTTCCGAACTCGGGCAGTTGGCCAAAACCTGAGTGTCTATTTGCTTATACTTAGGATCAAGCAGAGGCTCAGAATCACAACATTTAAAGCAGCAAGACCCAGCCCCAGCCAAACCTGCAGCGTTCTGTTAAAACACGTCTGGTAGCACGAGTGTGGCGGTCACACACACACAGAGCCCTCCAGCATATTGTTCTCTCACCTCCTGTATCTGTGCAGAATGATGCTCCAGTTTATTAATGTGCTGCTGGAGTTTCATGTTCTTGCTTTCCTCTTCATCCAGCTTCGTCTGCAGCGTGCTCACTTGCTCCTGTGACACAACAGACTCAGAATTAGAGCACCCATCTTCCAGTTAGTCTCCCATGCCACATGTCTGGGCATACTAAATAGAAAAGTGCCAACTACTTTCTTTTTTCACAACCTGAACCACCAGAAAACAGGACATTCAAAAACGAACTGGTATTTTAAGTAGCTGATTGCTCCTATTGCTGAGCCACCAGAACACAAGAAAATCCATCAGGGAATACATGAACCTAATCCAATAAACACCGAGTTTTCAGACACATGTTTATCTTGGAGCAATAAGGCTTTAACAAGAAGTTATTCAAAATGCACACTAGCTAAATTCCTTACAGGACCTCTGTACTATGGTTAAGCATCACAGAGGGGGTTTGGCTGTTGTGCCAGGGTTTTACATGGGCTGAAGTTAGTTCCAGGTTATAGAGAGGAGTTCAGGTAGGCCTGTAGCACTCTTTGATGTGAGCTAAGACCATCACTGCCCTTCGGGAAGCTACAAGACAATTAAGGCACAGTGGCAGACAAGCATTATTTGTCAGGCTTCTTCAAATAATGCAGAATTAAATTAGGAGGCTTGAGTGTTGTTCCACACGTAGTTGTCGCCAGAGACAGAAAGAAGCTCCCTTGGAAGCAGGTTACCAGGTTAAAACAGTGCAAGTTTAAACACCCTGTATATCTGAAACATGATACTCAGCTCTCAAACCCCTTTCAATATTTTCATTGCAAAGCCTCTCCCAGTACAAGGTAAAATTAGAGAAATGTTTAGCAAAGTCTTAACTATTCATCAAGCGCTTCAGTTCCAGGCAAACTAAAATGTATTTGGCGAGGGGGAAGCACTTAATGCTAAACCCGCTCTAAGGTTACATGTAGACTTTGGTTTTTTATTCGGAGCATTCACCTGCGCCACTTTGAGCTCCTCCGCAATGGCCTCGTACGCTTGCTCGTTCATCTCGGGAGGAACTGGCTCTTTCAGGATGTCATCCATCATCTCCTCGGAACACGGCAGGTCTTCAGAATGGTAATCCAGGAGGTCTGGGCTTATCCGCGGCACCAGGCGGGATCTCAGCTGGTACGCTTTGGTTGGGGTGGTTATGTTCTGTATAAAGATGTGTAAAGCAGTCTTTAACTGTCAAGAGGAATTTAGATCTTGTCTGGTATTTCACTGTTCTATAAGCAGAACAGTGAAATAAATGCTCAGTGGTGAGTTCTGAACCACCGCACCTTTTCGCATTTCTCCTCTGATGGCAGCAGCAGCCATTCAGCAAGTACTTCAGAACAAAAAGGCAGAGTATCAAGTTTCTCACACAAGGACCACATGCCAGCGCACTAGTTAGGGTCAGGCATCACGCCAACAGACACCAGCGTCCTCCCACAACTCAGGAGGAAGCATGGGTGCTTCTAATTAAACTTACTCTCATACCTTAAGAGTTTCTCTGTGCAGCTTATGTAGCTGAGAGACTTCTTGGCGCTTGTGTGCTTTGGTGGCCTCCAAAATGTTTTCGAGGTGGTGGTTTGCTTTCCGGAGAGACTGAAGCTCCGATTCCAGTTCCATATGCTTCTTCCTGTTTAGGAAAACCAGTCCATCAGTGCTGGGTCTCTCCTGTCAGTAAGAGTAAGCTGCAGCATTGCCACCGAGCAAACTGAAGCGGAACCCTTGCCCAACCACTGAAATACATTATGTGGAGAAGGAAGCCACACTGATGTATTCAAAAGTAAAAAAATATTTAAACGCTAAGCAGCTTATTTGTGCTTGCATAATGAAGCAAGCAGACGGGTAACTAAACGTGTCAGAAAAAATCCATTACACGGTAAGAAAGAAGCGGAGAGCTCTGCGGTTCCTTTTATGAGGAGGTGCTATCGCCCATACCAATACGGTTTTAAGCTTTAAATATGTTATCCAGTTATGAGAGGTCTGAGCTGGTGCCTGCCAGGATTAAAGAAAACCCATTAAGGAATGTTTTTTTTTTTGAAGTGCTGCCTGTTAAGATCACTCTGTACAGTACTTAAAGTGAATTTAGGAGTAATTTTCATTAGGGGTTTTGCAGAGCTCCCTGTGGGTACTGTGACAGCTGGCCTTGCTGACCTCACTGTAGGGGCAAAGTCTACAGACAAAAGGAAATAGAATATTTAATCTTTTGGCAGTTTGATGTTATCACTTGCCATCCTACTCTGCAAAAACAACAACTCAGGGAGCAGAATAGAACTGTAGTTCTGACTATCAGACAGCAGAAAAATGAGCATACATTGGTTCTGAGAAGCTGAAAGTGATGAATACATGGAGATACAAATAACCATTGTCACTAGTGATACCACAGAGGGATTGCTGAACTGATAACGTCACGATCTACTGAGGGTACGACTTAAAATGTTCATGGGATTTGCTAAACAGAAATCTAAGAATAAAAATACCAATTTGAACGGTTGCATGAACGAGCAAACAGGACATCACAAAGCTGCTTTGCGAAAAAAAAAATGAGGTAAAAATGGAACTGCCTTGTGCCCCGTCCTTCTAGAATTACACTCTAGATTCACTGTAATCAATAAAGAGCATCAATAGTAAAAAAATCAGGTCCCTTTGGCCTCCCAGGTTTTCGTTACGTTTGCTGAAACCGCAGTTATTTTTCTTGTATCTCCGGTACCAGGACCTGAATCTCAGAAATGGGGTTGATCAAGTTCAGCCGTAGTATTCACGTGTATATGAATACATACACACACACACACGCTGGAGGTGCTACTCAGACCTGCCGCACTATCTTGGGCTGCCCTTAAGGAGAACGAGGGCAGTAAATTCTTCACGCAAAGAACATACTTAGACTGTATATTCAGGATCTGAGACTAACTTTTAAAAACCAGTAATTATTTAAAGCCGTCTCTAGAGCGTTTTGCCTCACTTGGTTAGCTCTTTAAACTCTTCATATTCCTGCTTTGAGGTCGCCAGTTCGCTCTGAGTCTGCAGCAGGCGGGCTTTCAGCCTTTCAACGGATGCCAGCGAGTTGCCTTCCACTGATATGGTGGTGGAGTGTAAATGATGACCTAAAGACAAACATGTCACAGAGCAGCTCAGGGATATTGTTTTACCACAGCGAAAGCCTCTGTAGGGTTTTGTACAGCACAGAAGCAGGGATTGAAGAAAGTGGGTATTAGCAAGAGGCCATGTGAAAAACAGTAGAAAAATTAGTCTTACTGCACTCTTCATGACAAGGAAGGACGACAAAATGAGATTGTGGGTGTTCACAAGATGCACAAGAACCCAAATTCTCTGTTTCTGCATTTGCAGAATAAGTCTTCAGGTACCACTTTGTACAAGACAAAGCCACATCAAGACAGGCAACATTTCCAACACTGCCGGACACCACAGAAACACAGTTAATTGTGTTTAGTTTTATAGTTAATTTAGTTTTACCTCCAGTATTTCTCTCTGTGGCTGAAGCTTCCAAAAAAGCCTTTTCTAGTTCTGCGACGGTCTGAGCATCAATTTCTTGAGCTTTTTTAACTGACTGTAAAGACCGAAGTCTCTTGTTCTCCTCTCGGAGGTTATGGTTCTCCATGGCATACTTGGCAATGCGGGGGTGTTGCTCCATCTGGGGTAAGCAGTGTTTTATTCAGCAGCGTTTATTCTCCAGACAGTGCCATACATATCTAGCTAGGTCGCCTCTGCCTTTAAGCATTACATTGTAATGGAAGAGGAGAAAAGGTGTTCCCTAATAGCAGTCAAAACTGCCCTAATTCTTTTTTTTTCTCTTTTTGTTAGTTTTCTCCTCCCTTGGAGTCTGCTCTCAAAGACAGCGGGTTGACATTTCACATGTTTACTCTTTTACTGGTAGTAAAGCAGTAGATTTTCTCACTGCTCTTGACATCTTTCCAGTTCCAGCTTTGAGCTCTGTCTTTAAGGCTGTCTCTGCATGCCACCGCGGGGATTCGATAGCCCCTCAATGACTGTCCTGACTGCTGCACTTAATTTCCCCCCCATCACTTTGGAGCTCAGTTATGCAGGGAGGGAAACTCCTTGCGTTTGAGATGCTTCTGTAAAGGAATCCACCACCCATCCTCTTCTTTCCTAAAAAGGCTGTATCCACCCACCACAAAACTCAGTCACGTGAGCTGTTCTCCCAAGAGAAGATTATTCTAGAAAGGAAAAACCAAAGACTTACCTGTTCTCGGAGCACCTGCAGTTCCTCCCGCAGTTCCCTGAGGAGATCATCTTGCTCTTTGGGCAATAATCTTCCACCGGCCTCTTTATGCAGTCTCTCCAAGCGAACAATGTGGTCTTCACGGAATTTAACTATCATTTTATTGGACTGGATAAACTTCTCCTTCTTGGCACAGAGATCTTCTAGCCGAGCGATTTTTTCCAATAAATTCTTAGGAAGTACATATACAGATTGGTGAAAAAAATGGAAGTTTAAGGTGCAGGTATCTCACACATCGACAAGTGACACAAAACTCATTTAACTCCTGTGAGGGAGTTGTTGAGAGCAAGAAGGTCTCCCCTGAGCCTCCTATTTTCCAGCCTAAATGCCACCCCGGTCCCTCACCAGCTCCCCAGCGCACTTGTGCTCCAGACCCTTTATCTTAAGTGTCATTCAACTAGGTTCCCTTGTTACCAAACCTTAGTATCTTTGGACAGAGTATTTTTATTCAAAACCCAAGGAATATCATGCAGATGGGCAGTTTCCATTCGCTCACAGGTCTCTCAGAGAACACACTTCCTTACCTTCTTTTCACCTTCTGCTCTCTCCCAGAACAACATGGCTTCGAGAAAGTTGCTCATGTAATCTATGTTGTCCTTCCCTTTTTCAACAGCACCTGTAAGTCACAGAACCAAATGCTGTATTTATTAAAATAGGAGTTAAGCAGGTTTTCCTCCACACATAACATGACGGCTGTGTAAAGAAAATGTAAATACTTTCTTCCAGCAGTATAACTCCTCCACAAAGATCATGTGCCATGCCCAGAGCAAAGAAGTTTGGACAGCAATTCTCAGTCACCTGCAAGTGCTGATAAAGAGCAGAGTCAATATCCATGACTGTATCATTAACACAGTTGTTCAAGCATTAAATGGCTTTATGATGAACTTGTACTGAAATAAAGAAATCAGTCTGTTGGGCTGAGTATATCTATAAAATGCAACTCCCCTCGGAAATTAATTTGATAACACTCAGCCATTATGGGCGTTATTATGGCAGTTTGTCCATATTAGAAGTGGACTAACTGGTTTATGAGAAGGAAATTGAGGAAAATAAGCATGAATAGAGTGAACAATTACTGATTTTATCTGGAACAAAAGCATCCACGCAAGGGATTAAAAGGGTTTAACTAATACACTTTAGAAATTAAAAATAGCTTTCCTGAACATCCTCATGCAGATGAGACTACTCAGTTCTGGAATACTAAATCATTACGATAGTATCTAGGTGCACAATAACTACTGGTTCAATGTGTACGTGAACAGAGAGGGACTTTTTCCTAGGAAAACTCAACCACAGATGCTTTACATCAGACAAGTCTAACTTCCGTAGTAACTTCTGTTGCTGGATGTTCTGTTTCTCGGCAAGGTCAGGGAAGCTGACTCAGGAACACGCTAAGAGTTACAAGACTAAGTTTATGACCTTGTAATCTACCATAAGGCAGCGTATTTCAGTGAGCAGTTACACAGAAAGCTGTGCTGGGATCTGTATCACAGACACAATGGGCTAGAGAAAAGCTGCTGGAAGAAAAAAAAAAAAAAAAAAAAAAAAAAAAAAAAAAAAAAAAATCACATAACCCCCCATTACTGTCTCCCATTGAAATCAATCTTTTTTTGAAAAGAAACAACCTTCTTAGGATCTCCCCGAAGGGGTAAAAAGCGAAAAGGGAGAAAAAAACCCCAGTCCTGAGCTTAAAAAGAACACAGCATTATCATTATCTGAGCTAAACACACAAGCTATCCCATGTAAACTTCTGGTTCCTTAAAGGATTAGGCAGCACACCTCGTAGCAGCTGGGAGAGCATTCTAGGTATTTATCCGTCAATTATGATGATATAATTAAAACCACAGCCCAGTACACCAAATTATGAGAGGAAGAACATAAAATCACATAAACAATTTCTGCAAAATATTAGATACAAATACAGGCAATGGGACCCATAAGACAAAGGCAATGTCTGTGGGTCAGTTCCTTCAAAAATACTAATTGTTCAGAAACTTAATGAATTAAAGAAGGCTCCAGCGCTCCAGGCTACAACAGCAGCGATTCTCTCCCTGCTCAGCCCAGCTCTTACCTCGTGACACAGAGATGTCATGCACAGAGGGCACTGAAGCAAGCTGAGCAAGCTGCTCTTTCAGCTTCTTGATCTCGGCTTGCAGCTGGTTCACGTTTCCTTGTGTGTCTTCATTCACCACGGCCTTCAGAAACATGGCAAGAGAAGGTACAAATAAATCTCTCAGATTTTATAGGGTAAGAGAAAACTGGAAGGCTGCAAAGCAGCAAAACTGCTGAGGAGCCTTTGCACCTCAGGAAAGGAAGAGCTCCTGGGAAAGGCAATGGTCCACTGACTGAGAAACCAGTAAGTTGCACTTTAGCTAAAAAATATTGGTTAAGAAAATCTGATATCTGATGTTTTCTGCAGAACTTTGTCTGGAGCTTTTTGACCAACAAAGGAGTATGAGGAAGGAAGTAGTTTCCAGTCAGATGCCAACCGACTTTCAAACCCCACTCTCAGGAAATCCCATTTTGGGTGCTAGCACATCTAAAAAACAGATGCACTGAAGTACCACTGAATCTACATTTTTTATGACAGTTTTCATTGTCAGTACAGATTTACATTTCGCTTTTCCTAGTGAAGTGCTCTGAGATCGAGCAGTGAGCACACACCTTGATGAGCCATCAGTTTAACAGGCAAGAAACCGCTTGTTGCAACACTAACGACATCGAGAGACTTTTCTCACCTTGTTTTTAATCAACTTTGCTCGCTGTGCAAAATTCAGCGTGGACAGTGTCTCACCAAAACACCTGGATCCCGGGTGCACATTGGCGATTATACACGTCTTTGCGTTACCTCCAAGGGAATCCTAGGTAGGAACGTGAAGTTAGCCCTGTTAGTGCAGACTTGGTGACCTAAGAGCTACTGGGTACGGCTTCGGACAGGCTGCAGAAGGGATTTCACCGAACACATCTCCACCCTGGGTATGTTGCTGCAATTTCATTTCAAATGTGGGTATAAAGGATGTGACTGTAAATGGACTTTATTTGGGTTTTCAAACCCCTGACTCTATTACTTATCAACCACCTGAGCTTTTTTTTTTTTGTTACACCTGAGCAGTGGGGAGAGGGAAAAAACCAGGGAATAAAGTAGCTGCTTCACTGTTATCTTGGTAATTAGCAGAATTTGGGTGAGTGCTGGCATCTGACAGATCTTTGCTTGTTCCCATCTTTTTTCCCCGGAGCCCAGAGGCTCTCAAGGAGGAAATGGAACATTTATCTAGTTCTTAACACCGTCCCAACACTTCACACATGCAGGCTAATTCTGGAAACGCTGTCAAACATTTCAACTGATCTCTCACTATTACACCGAGACACGCAGTGTTTCCCAAATTGTAGGGGTGGAAACATTTCCTTTTTTGTTAAAAAACTTGCAAATATGTAATAGTTGGAGCGCAAATCAATTTGTCTTCAGTTAACAGCAATAAATGCACTGGAAGTCTGTTGAGGTAAAAAGCTATTTTTCAAGCTTTCTTCCACTCGCCCAATATTGAAGCAAATTTTTAATGTACCCAAGTTCAGCTTTTTAAAGTAAAAAAAAACAACCCAAGCAAGTAATTTTTTCTACCTCCCAAGCAGCATATAAAATCCAGAGGGTATTTATTACCCGTAACAGAAACGTGAGCTTGGAATCCCGGTAACAAATGTGCCTCTGTTTTCCGTTACCCACATCAACGAGCGCTGTGATTACTTGGCCCAGGCAACTTAGAGATCGATTTATGTTCCCCGCTTCCTAAAGAAAGGAGAGAACAAAGGTGGGCGGATCTGGTGGAAGCAGAAAGGTGCCCCAGGTAGGACAGAACTAACCTTTAGCCTCAGCCCTTCTGTATGGGTGTCCTTCTGCCGCTCGGACCCTGCCAGGTCTACCAGGTTGAGCAGGGAGGACCGGATGTTAACAACCTCGTTGTTCTTCTCCATGGACTCCACTGTGATGGTGAAAACGGCGTGTGACCTTGAGGATTCTCTGTTCATCGAGGTCGATGCCACACGACGGTTTCTCCAGCCCATAGTTAACACCTAAGCACAAAACCGACATCCAAGGTCAAGTATCTCGGACTGTACCCAGTACTTACAGACAGGTGACAAACAGTATCGCAGTGGGACAGCTCTCCAAAATCTCAAGGACTTTCTCACTTTTTTTTCCTAGTAAAAGTATTTTAAAAGTGAAAAAATATAGATGCAGTCAAGCTTAATAAAAGCACTAATGATAATATCCACTTCTTTCCTTCAAGTGTCAGTGCTGCTCAAAAACATCACATATCTGATCCTGGCGGTAAAAAGCATTTGGAGTCAGAGAAGCGCTATGTGTACGTGTCTCATCCATGGAGAAATAAACCTGACCATTTCTGGACACACACGCTGCTTAATTAGCAGAAGATTGGAGAGAGGGCAAGAGGCTGTCACAGACAGCGTGCAGACAGAAGATACCTGTTACTCAGAGGAGTATTTACCAAATAGGCATCAAGATAAACAGTGCAAACACTAGAAAGTGGCACAAAATACCTGGTACGCTTCAGCGGCAGACGCCAACACCTGCTCAACAGCACCATCAACAAAGACTCCCTTCTTGATGTGCTCTCGGAGGAAGAGCCCAGCTGAAGCAGAATCGAGCAAGTCAAATATCTGCTCGTTGTAGATTTCAATAAATGAGCATTTGCAGAGAAAACTCTTGCCGCTGCCAGCCTGAAAAACACCGTCATTTACCCTGTAAATTTACCCTGTAAGCTCAACGGCCTCTCGCCCACCTTACCGCAGAGTCCTGACTTACCCGTGATACGAGACATCCCTTGCACTGCAAGAAATAAACGTACCTTTTCTTTTTCACGTTCAATTAGGAAAAATAAATATTCAAAGCTCCGTGGAATGACACCTCTCAGGCTGTGAGTGAAATTATCAGAATCAGATGGTCCTGAAGAGATTTTTAATGAAAAGAAATATATAAATTAGTACTGCGCAAGAGTGATGGTTGATCTTTTCAAGGCGTCATTACAGAATATTTCAGCAAACAGGTTTTAGTCTGTTTATGGAAAAACCACAGAAGAAATGCAATGAAATCCACTTGCAAGATATAAGATAATAATTCCACAATCAGATTTATATACAGTCTAAGTGATGCTTGTGGAAGTTTATTTTACCTGCCCATAGGTTACCTAAGTCTGACACAGTCTCAGCTCCTTGGGCTTCCTCAGAAAACACGTACAGGTGTGCAGGCACAGCTGCCCTAACCAACAAGGGGTGGGTTTGGCCCCACATTTACTTAATTCCTGTGTACTCCTCGAACGTGTTGGGTTCAGTTATTTCAGTAACTTTCTAATGTCAAGCACATTATTAATGCATTTAAACCACCACAGCATGAAGAACAAGATTGCAAGGGGATCCCTTCGCACGCAGACAGGTCTCAAATTTCAGAAACCCATCTAAGAAACTACTGAAAGATGAAGCTCTCTCGTGCACTTACCCATCATAGTAAAGGTTTTTCCTGACCCAGTCTGGCCGCTAAGAGAAAAGAAAGGAAAAAAAGTTAGATAAAGCTTTTTTCTATCTCTGAATTTGTCATTAATCTGCATCTCTTAAGGAGAAATAACAGCTTAAAATTAATAAAAAATTAAAATTCTTCTACATTGAAGATAAAAAGAGCCAGAGACAAGCTGAAAACTCAGTCAGCTAAAAAGATACAAAAATAGAGCAGCAAATTTGGCTGTGAAATTGTGTTAGATAAATCACCTTTTCCCTCCCCTGCCACGCACCATTTTCTTCCTCATTTCTGTGGAAAGGGAAATAGTGGAGCTTGGCATTAAAGTGAAGGCTTTCAAATATATGTGTTAAACTAATTTTGGGTCTATCTTTTGGGTTTTGTGCTACTTAGTGCATATAAATCCCAAAGGAGAAAATATTTTTAAGTCAAATTTATCTTTTTTTTTTTAAACCACAGTTATTAATCATGGTAGAGAAACTCTGGGGCAATTTCTCTCCATTTTCCCACATTTGTATATTGTCTTCACTTTGCAGCTCCGCAAATGCTGTGGCTCAGCTAAAAATCCCAGGAAGGTTTTGATTAGATCAGGCCTTTTTGACCACAGCGCTTCCTCAGTTCTCAAATGACAAAATATTGAGAGTAATAATATTTGTGCTACTAGTCATGGACATATTTCTACTCTAAAAACACACTGAAAGTTAAAACCATCATCAGCCATGAGCGTTCCCACAGGCAGCTACGACTGACTAAAGAGTTGAGCTGGACAAATACCAAGTTAGAGTGATTTCCATCCCGTTTTGCTATGGACATACTGAAAACAACTAGTTTTAATAGTACAAGAAAACCCCTCGCTTGTGGGCAAACAGCAGTAACTGTGCTGCACCGAGGAAGCACTTCCACAGTTTAGTGTAACATTAAGCTGGCTCTGGCACTTCAACCTGCATCTACTCGTGAACACGATTGCTGTGAGATCCCAGGAAACGACTTACTATGCAAAGATGGTGCCGTTGTAGCCATTCATACACGATTCCACAATATTTTTGGCCACGCTTGAGAAGACCGACTCCTGAGGACAAGGGACACAGAAGGCACTTGGCACCACGCGTTTAAGTATCTCTATGTCAGTTTTTTCTATGCCATAACTTTATAACGTATCCAAGAGGCACGTTCCTGAAGGTCAGACGTATATCATGACGCCTGGGGTTCCCACAGCGGAACAGCAGAGCCCAAGGCTTTGTGAGAGGAGTCACTCCCTCAAAATAATTACTCTTTTCCCTTTAGTTTATCAAGGAATGTAACGGCTTTCAAATGTACACGGTGTCAGTGTTGGTCCAGTGTCTTCGATGACATTATGTGGTTTATATCATCAGCAGGTCAAAACTGAGCCTAAGACTTATCAAACCTTATTCACTTTCGACATTTGCCGCCGCACAATGGCACGTTCCACAAATCTGCACAGCCGCGGCTTTGGCTGCGTCTCTCAGACCTGCGGGAAGAGCCTGGCCGCAAATAACAGCCCGCAGCATGTGGGAGGGGGTGGGCAGGTTTGGCTTTGGAAACTGCAGTTAAAGGGAATTGAAGTCTTATAGGAATTAAAATGATGTTGAGAATTTCAAACGCAGTATTATGAAAACGAAAGAGAAGGATTTTCCTCCAGTACTACCCGTCCCAGACAAACAGCGTTTAAAAGGCAAATGTACAAGAAGGAAATATAACAAATAGAAGATAAACTCCTAAGTTCCTAAGAAACAAATCACATCTTTAGTATCAGCTGACTCCAGCTATTTTTATGGGTTTTATGTCTCAACAGGGGGTTTATTTTCTGTCCATGGTCTTAGAGGGGCATTTACAAACAGAAACTTCAGTTTTAATTACCAGTTACTTCAATTACCTCTGCAAAAAAATAAGACATCAGGCTTTACTCCTTTAGAAAGGTTTAGCTTAGCAGCTGTCAAAAATCTGGGTGAAAACTGCAAAACTACAAGACCCTGGATGTTATTACCTGCGTTGTTTCCATATTTGCCACATAATCGAACGTGAAGATCTTTGGCTCGGGCTTCGAATGCAGGCGGATGGTGTTTGCGGAGAGGACAGACAGACACAAGCCTTGCTCTCCATCGGTCAGCGCAGTTCCCTCCGAGGGGGGACGTACCCTCACGTAAACCTTGATAGCGTCACCTTCAACACTGAATAGGCATTGACGCGTTAGAGCTATCAGCTGTCTGATGAAATTAAATCACAGAAATCCGACTGAGCATGTGAAGTCACACAAAGGGCCCTCCTGAAGATACGCTGCTGCTGGCCCTGCCATCAGTCCACCGCATGCTGCAGACCTAGTCATTACACCCGATTTATTCAGGTTGAAGAACCAAGAGCGTGAAGTTTCTGGAATTTATCACTGCTGCGTGTAACTTGAGCTCCAAGAGAACATGCACATTTCACAGTGAACCAAGAGATATAAAACCAGGGCTATAATAAAGGCTTCAGTAGTTTTTAAGACTATGAGCTTCAAGCATCCTTCTTACTAGTGGGAGTTAGGAAAGACCTCACAGCTGGAGCAGATGATGCCACATTCCAGTGAGAAAGTTACTGGCATTTTCCTATGGGATATTAAAGAATTAAATTCTCACATGAAGTGGTGGCAAACTTAGATTCACTTTCATTCTTCCCTTAGAGGCAGTTAGAGCACCTCAGAACAACGCTTGTATTGAGAGAACTTTTTTTTTTAACTATAAGGCAGTCAGGAGAGAAGGGCAGCAATCTTGTGCAGGAAAATGGTGAAATGAAAGATGTTGAATTGTTTTCCCAAGTTACACTAGGTTTGGTCTGCGCTGTTAGTGCAAGGTGATTAATCATGGGTGGAAAGTGGTCGATATTACTTTACCTAGGTGAGTTCAGCAAAGGCAGCGCAGAGTCACGCAGTTCTCCTACACAACAGAAGTGAAACACACACCAATTACAGAAGATAAAATTATTGCCCCAAACCCCTTTTAAATAGAAAACACTGTAAGCAGCACTGAGGGAGGAAAACGCCAAGCCTCATAAATACCCATTTCATGCACTAATCAGAACTGCACAAAAATATTCAGTAACTTTCTTCTTTTGGCAGAAAGTTTGGAGTTTCTTGCAAAGGTAAAGCTCCACTCCTGCAACGTGAGCACGCACACGCTTGTAACTGCACGGGCACTGAGGAGCCTCGTCAGTTAACTTCCATAAGGTCTTGCAAGTGTTTTAGAGGATTAGGAACAGAACAGCATTATATATTCCCACTACATTTTAAAGATTTCTAACTCGCCACAGAGAGAACAACAGAGCACGAGAGAGTTTTGCTGATGACACTGCAAAACCCCCGTTTTCTAAACCTGCAGGACCAAGTGCTGTATTCCACTTTTAAAAATCACATCAAGCACTCTGTAATGCATGAAGCTATCTGCGTGTACGAGCATCATTCTGCACAGCTTCGTGTTTAAAGGAGATGGCACATCTCACCCCGTACCTGGATATGGTGACTTATGTTTTATTTAAGGGTGAATCCAACAGGAAAATATCTCACGTAAGTTAGTCAAACTATTAACTAATATAATCAAATTTTAAAAATAAGTAGAATGACAATGAAAGATGAGTTACCGAAATATCCCAGTAATAAGGACCTTATAAAGCCTCTAAAAGCACACAGGGTTTATTTAGGAGGATCCCTTTAAAGGTAAAATCAATAAAGATGTGCAAAGGTA
>NW_010428999.1:0-299 GCF_000710305.1 Buceros rhinoceros silvestris | reverse complement strand
AAAAGATGGGAAAGGGTCCTCCCTTTCCCTTTCCCAGCCGTACTGCACGCCCTGCCGCTGGGCCAGCCTGCCCGCTTTGGCTCACTCTAACACCCGAGCAACGTGCTCGCTTCTCCTTCAGTGAGTTACTCTGCAGGAGCACGAGGGATCAAAGGAGCCGGGAGAAGCAAAGCAGCGCTTCGTGAACGGAAACCGAACGGAGCGGTACTCGCACAACCGGGACCTCGGGGGAAGCCCGAGGGCTTCAAGGGCTGCTCTCCCTCCAGCGCTTCAGGGAGGACGAACAGCGCAGCTCATTA
>NW_010428998.1:0-4181 GCF_000710305.1 Buceros rhinoceros silvestris | reverse complement strand
GAACGGTTTGGGTTGGAAGGGACCTTTTAAAGGTTATGGAGCCCAACCCCCCTGCAGTGAGCAGGGACATCTTTTACTAGATTAGGTGGTTCAGAGACATCCACTTTGCAGAAATTCAGTCTAATTTCTTTCTTTTCACACCACCAAACAGCTGCCTTTCAGCATAGATGCTTTCAAAGTGCTCTATCTATAGGGTTTAAATTACATACGAATTATGCACAATGTGCAGCAAGGACATTAAGGAAGCACACAAGGCCCTTGCAGACCCTTTTTCTTACACGAAGTAAAAGGGACATGCTTTAATAAGGAGAGCGTTCCCAGTTAAATTCCTGTGAATCATCAACGATCCTCTCAGATGTTTAGGTACGCCACCAACCATAAGATTGCACACGTGGGTTATCAGCAAGAAATGGAGAATCATTCCTGCAGGGAACTGGAATTACAGCAGAGTCTAGCTAAGAAGCAAACATCGAGCAAGACAGCTACAGCTTTCCCCTCCTGAAGTGTTCACATGTTGAGAGTTTCCCTGCAATACAGAATACAGTCTGTGTATAAAAACAAACTTATCCACACTCCTGTATTCATAATTCTACACTTAAAATCATACTAGCATGAACACATACTCTCTGTGAACAAGGTCCTTAAAAGCAAACAACCTTGCTTTCTTAAAAAAAAAAAAAAAATAGGGAGATTTACATTTGATTTTCTACCTGGTCCTTTTCCCATTCATTTTGAATAAGAAGGTGGTACTAACAATGTGATAAGAAACAATACATCAAGAGCATTGGCATAGCAAATGTCAGTTAGAGCGTTAGGCAATTATACCAAAATACCACATAATTTGTATCAAACCCTAATGGTGAACACTTGCTGCTTGGCCGGTAGAAGGAAACAGCATGTGCAAAGAGTTAAAAATTGAGGAAGGAAGGAGGGAGAAAGCAGCGAAAGGAAACACTGGAAACAGACAAAGCTCTTCTCTCAGGCTGAAACGGGCTTGACACAAGTAAAGAGCGACCAAGTCTGGCCACGTCACGGCAGTAAGCGTGCCAAGCACTCTGAACTCATATCTGTTACCTACAGATATGAGTAGAGGGAAAACCACACAGCTCTTAGAGGGGTCAGAGCTCAGCACTTGAAAGGGAGAACCAGCTGGCAAAATGGTGAAGGAGTCTGGGGGCTTGGAGCAGAGCTGTGAGACACCAGAGTTGTGAAGCTACATCAGTCACAACCCAGAAATCCCTTCTCCCTTCCCAGGTTTTCAAATCAAAACACAACCACAGGCTGAAATGAAAATAATCAGGGTATTTAAACCATCAAACCACTGAATGCAGCAGAGGACACTGGATGCAGCTACAGTGCACGGTGGGGTTTGTTTCCTTATTAAGCTTTAGAAGGGGGAAAAGATTATATGTGTTTGATGTTTCCAGTTAGAAAAAGACATACCAGCTAAATGCAAGCTAAAGGTCTGATATCTGAATTATCTTCTGGAGAAGTAACCTCAGGAAAACAATGGAGAAAGGAAGAGGTGGATCCCTTTGCTTCTCCTTCCACATTCGCAGCCTCTTCCCAACCCCATTCTTTTCTTCCTTGTATTTTCCATGCTTTTTTCTTTTAGACCACCCAAATCTTCTGCTTCTCCCCTGCAGTCCTTCTACTACCTCATTCTGTTTTTATTGCTCTGTGGCAGTCAACCTCTTCCATTCTCCTTCTTGAATACTACACTACAAGCACGTTCCTTAATTCCTCTGTCCCTCAACACACATTATGTGACTGGTTTGCATAGAGAGAATGAAACTGCCTGTCTTTTAGGAAGGTAATTAGCTAGTACACAGAAACGCGAGCTGTCAACAATGCTCAGACACGGCAGAGGAGATTCCCAAGTGCCAGGGCAAGCAGAGGTAAGGGAATTGCCATTACGGAGTTAACAGCTCTACCCTGGGCAGAAAGGCAGGCTGTGGCGACATCATCCTGCCCTTGTACCCCTCATCACAGACCTGGAGTTACCTCTGAGAGCTACTGGAAACATCCGTGCTCTTGCCATAGTTACAGCGAGCGCTCTTTAGCTGCACTTGTGCAGTGGAGTTAGGCAAACATGTCACAGCAGCTGCACTGGAAGAATAACGAGAACATAAATATTGTCACTGCTTAGCAAGGCTGAGATTAAACCACCCTGGACTACCAGAGCTGAGGTAGAGTTCTACACACATACTGAATCATTAAAACTATTTAATTCTGAAGTGTGATATACTACAAAGGGATATTTTTGCTTACGTTTTATATTTTCTGTAGGGCAAAGCAGTAAAAGCTTTGCCCCAAAAAGGAAGTTTTGAAAAGGAGCCGAATCAGACATGAGCTATACTGTTCCCCCTCCAACCCTTTTGCTTCCCGCCCACACCGCCCCATTGTCTTTCCTCTAATTAGAATCCTATGCTTATTCTGGAAGGAACTAGATAGTTTTTCATGTCATCTTTCATGGGAACATTTCGAGACACTCCAGTTGAAGCATACTGCAACAACAAAGTCAAGAAATAACCACTGTAAGGAAAAGCAGTGTGCTACTTCCTGTAATTACTAGAGGAAGAAACTGTTTTAATTCCATTCCATAAACTCATAAACAATACCATTGTAAAGGTATCATAAAGTGGGTGACTAAAATACAAGACTCTTTTTCAGACACACAAGGTGGATTTGTTTCTCCCCATCACTTTAACGTCATGTTGTCATAAAAAGCTATTAATACAGAAAGCAAGCTTCACTTATATAATGCTGATTATTTTTATGGCACCCGCTTCTGCAAATAGGCACTTGACAATGCTAGTAAAAAGAAAAGGAGTAACACGCCCAGTGCAGCTGTGCCCACTCAGAGCCCATTTAGCTATTTGAGACGCGCTGGAAATCAACTAGAGCTACGCTCGTGAATCCTGCACAAATTCTTCGTGCTATGATAAGCTTATTATGTAATTGTAATCACACAAGTTTGTGCAATGGAAAGTCCCATCTACTTTCCTCAGAGATATTTAATGTAAGGTTCTCCTGCCAAAATCTATTGAATTGCTTTGTATTTTCAATACGGGAACACACAGTAGAAGCCACTTCTGCAGAGGCAGAAGCTTTTAGGTTGTTTTCTTTCATTGAAATTTCATTGGAAATGACATGTTAACCAGCAAAAAAACCCTCAGCACCCACAAAGACATAGCATAAAACCTTATTTCTATGATTACACACGGATGATGTCAAATGATAACTTCCCATACTGGTAGGAGGCAAGGGACAAAAAAACCAGAAAGCTACAGCATACTGTCATGAGTCACTTGAAAAATATGGGGGGTGAGTGTGTGTGTGAATATTTCTTTTATGATACTATATAAATATATCTGATATTCTTCTCTCTCCACAGCCTTTTCTATCATCATTCTATAACACCAAATGAAAAATGAAGAAAAACAGCAGAAAAACGAAGATGGAAAAAAACCCACAATGACAATCTAGTGAGAGCTATCAAAAAGGAGTAAGATATTTCCATGGAACCTGTAATTTTTACAGCTAGTTATTTTCTCACGTTTAGAATTCCAACCTGCAAAGAACATATGTACAGTTTATAAACAGGATTTAGAAGATTTTTGCAAAATTCATAGCTATCACAGATGGCCGCAGTTACACCTTTCATCACGACTGCAACAGCTGGCTGTGTGCACTATAAACAGCTGGATGGAGTCCGCTTCCAAGGCAAGCCTTAAAAACTACAGATAACCACACTCCCTCTACTACTTTCATATCTGAGAATAAAAAAGAATGTGGATGAAAACAAACCAATTCAATCAATTAGCTAATTCAACATCTACCTCCTGAAGACCTTTTGTCTATCATCTCAAAAATATAATATAAAATACTATTTATAGAGAAGACAGAAACACGCTTGTGCTGGACGCACAGCACTAGTGCATTCTGTTACCTATCTGGAAGGGAGGCATTTAAAGAACCATGCAGCCATCAGGCAGAGTCAACACGGATTCACAAAGGGCAAATCCTGTCTGAATGATTCGACATCCTTTTATGATAAGTGGGTGAAGACTCTCTACATTTTCTATATGTTCTGTATTTTAGAAAGGCTTTTGGTACTATCCCTCACAGCATCCTTCAGGACAAGTTCTCCAGCTGTGAGGTGAGCAGGTTCACCGTGT
>NW_010428997.1:541-937 GCF_000710305.1 Buceros rhinoceros silvestris | reverse complement strand
CGCTCCCTCCTTCCCCGGGGCGGGGGGTCCCCTCTGCTCCCCTCCTCTGCCCTGACGCTGCCCCCTCTCCTTCCTCCGCAGCCCGTGGGCTTCGTCAGCTTCGACAGCCGCTCCGAGGCGGAGGCGGCCAAGAACGCGCTGAACGTGAGTGCTCCATTTTACCGGGGATTTCCCCCCTCGTTTCCCCATCCCTGGATACTCGCTGAATTCCTCCGTCCCGGGGACATCTCCCTGCTCATCCCCATCCGCATCCTCCCTCCCGGGGGGCGGCCAACCAGCAGCGCTTGACCCCCACGGGTTGGAGCCTTCGGTGCGAGGCAGCAATGAGAGCGAGAGGCGCCTTCCCCAGCCTCTCCCGTTTCTGCCGCGGGCCAAGTCTCAGCTAAAGCCGCCAAA
>NW_010428997.1:0-380 GCF_000710305.1 Buceros rhinoceros silvestris | reverse complement strand
AAAGAGCAAATTTCCCTTCCCTTTAGCAGCTCCCTCCTCCCTCTGAGGAGTTAAACTCCTAAAAACAGTCGCGGGGAGAAGAACCGTGTGGAGCCGGTTCTTCAGTTCCTCCCTGCATTTTGGTTTGGGTTCTTTTTTTCCCTCGTCTTCGTTTTCAATGTAAAACTTTTTTTTTTGGCTCCGCTAATCCCCCTGGATAAGAGCTGGGCGGCGCGGGATGCCGACTGCCAAATATGGTGCCGATGCTAAAGATGCCGGAGGAATGCGAGCTGCCTCGGGGCCCGGCAAATTAGCTCATTTCAAGGCTGGAAGCTGAAAGAAAAAAAATAAATGAAATAATGGGGAGTTATTTTTGCTGCGGGGCTGGCACGCGGCGGTGC
>NW_010428996.1:507-816 GCF_000710305.1 Buceros rhinoceros silvestris | reverse complement strand
AGATTTCATTTGTCGTTGTCATTAGTCTAATCTGGGGTTTTGCCTGTGTAATCCCCGCAAATCACGGCCTGATCCTGTTACAGGCAGCAGTGGCATCCTGTGGCCGGGAGGACGGGGCAGAGCCGATAACGCCACAAAACAGATGGGACAGGGATGGGTTTGGGGGGGGACGATGGCATCACCGAGCCCTCAGGCTCCCCGGGCTGCCGTGACACTACTGGCTGTGCCGTCAGTCACCAACAGCTCCGGCAAACACCGCTTTTACCTGTGTCCAGCTGTGGTTGCCCGTCCTCCGGAAGCGAGCCTCCC
>NW_010428996.1:0-272 GCF_000710305.1 Buceros rhinoceros silvestris | reverse complement strand
GGCCATCCCGGTGCGGGGTGGCTCCAGCTTGACTGTAAAGACAGGAGGTCTGGCAGTTACCAGCGCCAGCACCAGCGCCCAGCCCAGCCCACCCAGTGCTTACCAGCCTCGTTGAGGTGCAGCGTGAGGTTGGGGGTCCTGTGGACCTGGTCGCCCCAGTGTGCCTCCACCCAGGCTGTGGCGTTGGTGAGGACGTAGACGCGGTGGCGGTGCACAGAGTACGTGGTCCTGGTGCCCACCTTGAACCGCTGGCATGGCCTGGGTGGCGCGTA
>NW_010428995.1:0-1347 GCF_000710305.1 Buceros rhinoceros silvestris | reverse complement strand
GGCCCCGCCCCTTCCGGCCCCGCCCACTCACCCAGCCCCACCCGCTTGTTGTAGTCGCAGAGGGTGCGGAAGTTGTGCCACCTGCCGGGCAATTAACGGCTAATTAACGGCTAATTAACGAGCTGGGGGCTGATTAATAACGTCTGGGGGAATTAATAACACAGCAGAGAATCATCAATAACATCTCAGGACAATTGGTGACCTGGGGGCATAATTAATAAGCTTGGGAACCAATTATTAACCCAGCAACGGGTAATTAATAATGGGGGGGCAATTAATGACCCCCAAATACCCCTGGGGGGCAATTAATAACTCGGAGAGCAAATTAATAACTAGGGGGGCAATTAATAACCCCCAAAACACCCCCCTGGGGGGCAATTAATGACCTGGGGGGCAATTAATAACCCCCGGAGTAATTAATAATCCCCAAATACCCCTCAGGGAACAATTAGTAACTAGGAGTTATTAATTAACATTATGAAGTATTTACTAACATTAGCAATAAAATATACTAATAAAATTAATGTTATTAAGAACATTATAAATACCCTTAATAACAAATATAAATAACGCTACATATTCTTAATGTTGTTCAGGTTAATGACAATTCCTATTAATTATTTAGCAATAATATCAGTAATAAGAATAATACCAATACATTATCAAAAATGCTAATATTAGCAGTTAGTTACTAATATTTACATATTCATTAGCACAATTAATACAATTTCTAAGAAGTATCTAACGCTACACACAGCAGTTAACCTCATCACAACAACACTCAACATTACTCAGATTACCAGCAATTAGCATCAGCAATTACGGCCAATAATGTTAATTGGTTAATGTTAATACTAATATTACTGAGCATTTAAGACCAGTATTTCTAATAGCATTAATTTATTACTCATACTGATATTAATACATAACACCTGCATTATCATGTTATTAACAAGCATTATTAAAAGTTAGTACTGCTATTAGAACTAATCAATGCACTACATTATTAATGCTAGTGTTGTTAATTATTATTTACCATTATTAATACTTACATACCTGTATTACTTTAACTTTAGTACTATTATCAAAATTTAAAGTTATTATTAACATTACCAACAAATGTACCAATTTGTTAATATTAGCACTACTATTATTTGTCAATGGTTTCTAATATTATTATTAACGCTGTTATTATTAATAACACATTAGCGATATACAGTACCCGTATGCCTTTTACATTATTAACACTGAACTTACCATTATCGTTACTATTATCACTAATAAACACATTAACTCATTAACACTAACACTGCTAATTAGCATTAATCCCTAACTACCGTTATTACT
>NW_010428994.1:769-978 GCF_000710305.1 Buceros rhinoceros silvestris | reverse complement strand
CCGCCCCGCTGGAGGGGCTCAGGTGTGACCCCGCGCCCCGCGGCGGAGGGGACATCGCGGTCCATCTTCTCGCCGCGGTTTGTGGAACAAAAAGCCTTTTGTCCGCACTTGACGTTATCAGGAGTTATTTTTAGGTCGACGCCTGCACTTGTTGGTGTCGCGGGGATTATCCGCAAATCGGCAGCCCTGCTTCCGCCCTCCAAAAGGGG
>NW_010428994.1:0-504 GCF_000710305.1 Buceros rhinoceros silvestris | reverse complement strand
ACATCCCTAAAGGTTCCCGAAAACGCTAAAAGTTCCTCAGAGCTGTAAAGGTTCCTAAGGACCCTTAAAGCTCCTCAAAATCCTAAAAGCTCACATAACCCCTAAAAGTCCTAAAAGATCCTAAAAACCTTTAAAGCCCTAAAAGTTCCAAAATTCCTAAAAGGCCTGGAAGTTCCTAAAGCCCTAAAAGCTCCTAAAAGCACTAAAAGATCATGAAAAACCTAAAAGCTCCTAAAACCCCTGGAAGTTCCTCAAAGCTGTAAAGATCTCTAAAAGCTGTTTAAAGTCCTAAAAGCCCTAAAAGCTCCTAAACCCCTAAAAGGTCCTAAAAGCCCTAAAACTGCCTAAAATCCTAAAAGCTTCAGGAAAAAAAAACAACACCAAAACTTCCTAAAACCCCTAAAATATCCTAGAAGCTCTGAAAGCCCTAAAAATTCCTGTGAGAGTCTAAAAGGCCTAAAAGATGCCGCAGGCCCCCAGAGGAGCGGGGTGAGGGGGGCCGTG
>NW_010428993.1:34504-34896 GCF_000710305.1 Buceros rhinoceros silvestris | reverse complement strand
TGTTGCCCCTGCTCCTGGCACCCACAGGGACCGTTGCCATGTGGCGTGGGGAGGAGGAAGCTGGATGTGCTGGGCTGCCGTGGGCAGGTGCCCATGAGGCTCGCAGGTGGCAGGGACATGGGATGGGTGGCACTGGATGGCCTTAAACTAGACCTGGGGAGCAGGGACCGATAGATCGAAGTGTTTCATGCTTGCGTTGGAATTGAGGTAAAGCAAATGGCGCCTGGATGCCAGGGATGTCCTGCCCACCCCGGAGCCTGGGGTGCCAAGACCACCATGCCAGGCTGCGGCGGTGACACTGGACCTGTCACCCTGGGGCTGAGCTGGGCGTGCTGGTCCCCAGCACAGCCAGTCTCTTCACCTGCCCTCCTGCCTCTCATTTTCCACTCAGC
>NW_010428993.1:31157-34262 GCF_000710305.1 Buceros rhinoceros silvestris | reverse complement strand
CTGGCCAGCGCCGCCTGCTCCTTTTCAAAGGACACCTGGGTACGGGGGTGAGAGCACCCGGCTTCAGAGAGTTCTCCCAGCTTGGGAAAAAGCCTCGGAGGCTCTTCCCCAGCTGTTTGCCTCCCCGAAACCGGGGGATGAGACCACGCTGCTGGCATGTTGCCTCCCCGCAGCGCTCCATACCACCTCTGCAGCAGACACGCACAAGCCTGGGTGCTGCGGGGGAGCTGCTGGGGGGCAGGCTGGGCTGGGGACCATGGCACAAGGGATGGGCTTCGGCAGGGCTGCCCCCCATGCATGGGGGTCCGTGACCAGGAGGGCAATGGGGGCAGCTGGGAGGGGGCACAGGCAGAGCCCTGCTCCCCGCACGCAGCTGGCCGTGATGCACTGCCGGGGGCCTCTGCGATGCTCATTTCTTTCCCACTCCTTCCCCCTCATCCCCCTCGAGGAGAGCGATGTTTTTGGACAAGAATGAAAGGGGAGCTGGGAAACACTCGCTGTGCTAATTCTGTCAGGGAGCCAAGAAATATGAAGTGCCCCTTTGTTTTTCTGAGCAATTATCCTCCACGATTTGGCTTTTTGTATCTCTGTGTGTGTAAAACTAGTCATTATATTCTCCCTTATCTGTGGGGAGTTCGCTGCCGCCTCTCTGGGCTGCCCTGCCCTCCCACCCCTCTGCTCTCGCCTGCTCCGCTGGATATCCGAGCCTGGCTCCCCCTGCCCTTGCTGTGAGGCAGGTCAAAAGGACATAGAGCACCCCTAAAATCAGTCCTGAGCGTGGGCGTTTGCTCCCAGCGGTTTCTAACCTGGGTGCCATGGCTGTTTCCCCACAGCCATCGCCTGCAGCACCGTGGAAAGGGTCCCTCCCACCTCTGCTCTAGCCCAAACCGACCCATCAGGTGACTTAAAGCAGCCCTTGGGCTGGTCCATCCTCCATCGGCCTTTCCCCTAGTGTCCACTGCTCTGCTCATCCCAGCCTTGCCGTACCCAAAGGCACCCCTAAAACCTCTCTGAGGGTGCAGGGAGCTCTGCCACCACCAGCACGAGGCAAGGGGACTGGGGCCACCTGCCCTGTCCTCGGCCGGCGCTGCCCCAGCCACCCTCTGCGGAGGGAATTTTCCCCACCCCAGCTTTTACGGCTGTTTAAACAAGTGGAGCTGCCTCCTGCTCCACCCAGCTGAGCCCGACGCCCAGCAGAGGAAGAGTTGCTGTGTCCCTCTTTGCCTCCCCAGGCTTCGTTTGATGGGCGATGCTCCTGGCTCCCCCCTACCCGCAGTGATTTCCCCTTGTCCCACTGAGACTCGCTCCTTCCTCCAGCTTCTTCTCAGCCCTTTCAGGCTGTGTGAGCCTGAAGCAGGCAGGTAGGGCTGTGTCTGCCCTGTGAGATGGCGAGGGATGGCAACAGGGGGCACCTGCCTTTGGCCTCTCATCCAGAGCTCCAGACTCAGGTCAGGGCTGTGCCATCAGCCACGACAGCTCTGTATGCGTGTGTTTGTGTATTTGCCTGTGTTTGCGCTGCCTGTAGGGTCCCGCTCTAGTAACCAGTGGTAAAGCGTCCACTGTACCACTCCGGGGAGTCCCTGGGACGTTGGGACCAGCAGGGTCCCTCGATGGCTGCAATTCCAGCTGGGGAGACAGGTTGGGAAGCTGGTTTTCCAAAAGGGCTTTGGACATGGGATTGGGGGCTGGCAAAGGCTCTGCAACAGCCCCAGAGCATCCCCCTCCTCTGGCTGTCCCCACACTTGGCTCTCCATCACGGAGGCACGTTTGGCAGCACACTGCTGAGCCAGGGGCTCCCCGAGACACCGCTTATCTTCCCGCAGGGCTGGTGGTTTTATGAGGGGCTTTTCTTTAAGACGCAGAGCAAATCTGTTGCTTATAAACGCAGAGCAGGTAGAGCGGATGCTGCAGGCGACGGCTGGTGGCACAGATCTGGGGGCCTGTACCGTGCTCCCAGGTAAGAAGTGACTTTGGAAATCACTGCCAGATAAACACGTGCCTGGGTTTGCTGGCTGAAGGGACCAAGCAATGTTTTGGCCGGGGAAGCCACAGTGGGATAAACACGGCTGTGTTCCTCAGGCCTCCCGCACACTCGGCTCCGGAGAGCATCGCGGAACCCCCTCCCGCATCCCTCCTCCAGCTGCAGCTGCCTCCGGTTTGCAGAGGGTCCGGGTGGGCCGGTAAACACTGCTGGCCCTCCGTAAACAGCTTGGGCTAAACAGGACGTGATGATCGCATCCGTCCCTGTCCAGCGCCAGGGCCGGCAGTGCCGGTGCACGGACATGTGGGGACCAGGGGGAACAGGCTGGTTGCCAGCAGGGCTGGGGGGTGCTGAACCTCTCGCTGAGTCACAGCGTGGAGCACCCAGCCACAGAGTCCTGCTCCCATGATCCTGCACCCTCCGAGTCCCCCTGGCACAGATGCTCCGTGTTTCCTCTGTGTGCAGGGATTGTTTTTTCGCGATTGCAAAGCAGCAAATGCAAAAACTGCCAGTGAAAAACAAGAAACCTGTGACTTAAATTGGATTCTCTTATCCGATTGTGTGTTATAGCGCCTTGGAGCTAGTGGTGCTGAGCAAGTGCTGGCGGGAGCTGCTGCAGTTCGGGTGAATTCAGCGGCAGTTCTGCATGAGGCTGTGTCCCAGCTGCTGGCTCAGTGCTGGCAAAGGAGCCCAGTGACCCGCGCTCAGGCTGCCTGGAGCAAGCAGTGAAGCCCATGGTGTCTAGTGCGATGGCTGGGAAGGGCAGGAGCCCCTACCTGAGGCAATGCTGGGCTCATGCAAAGCCTGGATGAAAACCACCCTGCTTGGTTAATGAGCTTCCTGACAGAGCAGGAGACGAGCAGAGTTCGGATTTCCGAGCCATGGAGGGGGAGATGGCAGCACCCATGGGTGCAGGGGGGTCCGGGTGCTGCTGGGGCAGGGCTGTACCCCTCACACCCCCCATCACCACAAGGCAATGTATTTTCTGATCAAAAACAACCTTTCAAAGGTCTAAGTGCTTCAGCACAAGTAAACGTGAGAGGGGCGTCCCACGGCAGCGGGTGGCACGGGGACGAGCCAGCCCCTCGCTTGGGGTGGGCCGTTCCTGGGGAGCGCCGATGCCT